>NW_023994576.1:222500-280627 GCF_015586225.1 Lucilia sericata
CTGGAATAATTTTGTTAAAAATATAAATTTGTTTTTGTAAAAAAGAAACAAACTCTAGCATTAAAATTCAACAAATTAAAACAAGATTTATGGTTAATTTGATGAAATATAAATAAAACAACAGATCAGTACAGTGTGCTTAAAAAGTTTTTTTTTCGCTTAAAACACTTAATTTTGTGTTCTTTTCTATTATCTTCTTTCTTTGCTGTTAACAGATTAATATGTTGTTCTACTTTTGGCAACAAGAGTAGTTATGGCTAAAATATTGCTTTTAAGATTTTTATTTAAAAAAATTTATTTTAAAATGTTTAAATTGATTTGTTTTTATTGCCATAAACTATTCACGTGTTTGTTTGCCATGATTTGTATATTTTTATTTATTTTGTCAAAAAATTTTCTTAAAATCAGGTTTGCTTTTCGGCAATATTTTAATAATACATATACAAACTGGCATACGTCAATGTTAATGAATTAGCAAATTTTTAGTAACTATAAATAATGGGTAGATATATAAGTATTAAATAAATTAATATTTAATTTCAAATGAATTTAAATTACATTTGGTAGGTAACCATTAATTTATCTGTTAGAGAGTGAAATAATTCAATAATGATCTCTCCCATTTTACTTTAAGTATCTTTATTAATACTTAAAATAAAACATAAATTGTTTACTAACAAACTATTCATTAGGTTAATTATATTCATGGAATCATCTTAATTTCGAATTTTATTCTTTTGTTCTTTTGACGTGTCATTCATTTAAGTTTATTTTGCTTCGATTTTGTTAATACTACTGACCTGTTGAAGTTTCTTAATGGCTTTTAAAACAATATACTCTATCTCAACAAATACTATCTCTACCCAGTGTTCTTCATTACCCTTAAAATAATATAATTAAATTTTATATTCACTTTAGTATAAAATTCATATGGGAGGTGTAACGCCCTACAATAGTTCACCCATTTCTCAAAATGTTTATATGTATTTCAATGCTGCTCGTGCAAAGTTTGAGTATTCTTGCTTTTGCGGTTTCCCAGATACACGAATTTTTTGCACTTAATTCATATGGGAGGTGACACGCCCACTATTGATAAACCGTCAACTTATTACTCAATTGTTTACATGAATCTCAAAGTTGTTCGTGCAAAATTTGAAAAAATTCTAGCTCCAATAGTTTCCCAGATAAAGGAATTTTTGCTTTAATGCATATGGAAGGTGCCACGCCCCAATTTCTAGTTCGAACATTTCCCCCAAATTGTTCATATGGATTTTAATGTCGCCTGTACAAAATTTGAGAATTCTAGCTCTGATGGTTTCCCAGATATATGTATTTAATTCATGAGGGAAGTGCCACGCCCCCTATTTTTGTTTTAAATATTCATAATGATACTAAAGTGGATCCGTTAGGAATCTAACTGTTATATTTTCTTAGCTTTACTGTTTTAATATTTTCTTTTTATGAGAGTTGCCACGCCCACTTTAGCCAATCGGTTCATTTCTACTCATAAGAGAAGAACAGGTAGTAGAGTACAATTTTCTATGAACATTCTTAAATAACCAATAGATAGATAGTTTTTCATAGAAATGAGAGATAGCGGATATTGAATATAATCCCTCGAAAACAAAAATTAAAAAATATCCCACTAAGCGATCTACAAGCTTTACAGGGAAAAGCTTTCTTTTGATAAAAAAAGGGCGCAAAATCAAGAACAATTTTTAATTTTGGAAAAAAGTCAACAAAAGTTTATTTTATTTTTTTTTTTTAAATTGTTTTCCCGAAAGATTGAAGAAATAGCTATCATAACTATTGGAATAAATTTTGCCTAGAACAATAGGTAATAAGGTAGTAGGGTAAAAATGTTACCCCTCTGACAAATTGTGTCCAAATCACATGAAAGTAGGACTGTGGTGAAAATTTCATACCGATCGGAAGACATCGGTTTCAAAAGTTGGGTCACTAAACATGAAACCGCCATATACTTAAATGGATCTAAAATATATTGAACGAAATTACAAAATAAAATGTGAAAGTTCAATCGTATTAACATGTCCATTTCTGTGAAGTTTAAATGCAAAATTCATGGCATACAATTAGGGTTTGAAAAATTTAATAATGTTTACTATTAAAACGAGGTTTCAAAAGTTAAAGAAATATTTAAACTAAAAAAATTCTTCTAGTTCAATTATAAACTTTTTAAAGACACGTATTTTTCTAAGACAAATTTGTATTTTTGCAACTTAATACTAAATATGCTGATACATAACTGCTGAACACTCCTTCCCCAGAAATCAGCTGCTCAAGTTTTAATAATCATGAATTTATTCATGTGCATCATTTGTTTGTATCCATTTACCCAGACACATACAAGGGTCATCATTATTATTATTATTATTTTGGGGGGCTTAAAGCAAACAATGGTCGAAATCTAAATTGTATACATTTAGAGGCCACTAATGCTGCCTTTGCATTGATTGTAATTTATTGGCATGACTAATGCCACCAAAAGCCATAAACAAATACAAATTAACTAACAAACTAATACAAGTAGCAAAAACAACAAATACAAGCATGCAAAATCATTCATATATACAACACACATACATATGAACATGCTGCAGTTGTTGGTGGCAAGAAGAAAGAGTGAAACTGTTAACGGATAGCGGAGGCGTATAAGTATTTATTTATAATATTTTCATCATGTAAATATATATTATGGCGAAATTGTACAATGTGTTTGGAATATTTAAGTAAGTTAGTATTAAACATGTTTACCATTTAGTTTAGTGAATTTAAGCAATTTATTTTTATTCATACTTCACTTAACTTTTTCTTTTTACGCGTTTTTGCTTTACCTAATACACACCGTAATAAAGTTTTTTGAAGACAATTAAAGTTTTCTAAAAATTTTTGAAATTCTTGTTTAAATTTCTTAAATAAACAATCACTTCATTTTAGATTTTATCATATGCTTTACTTATCCTTCTGACTCCACTACCGCTACCACCTCCATCATAGCCACCGCCATTTAATTTGTGACACAAATACTTTCCCGAGACGAAAATAAAACTCTTTTCTTCATTAATCATGTTACAGCATGCCTGGTGTCATTAGACATAGAAAAATAGAAATTAGACAAAAATCAAGTTTCTTTATTTATTTACTTTTCGACTAATTACAAATGCCAATCAGTAACAACAAATCTACACGTACTTACAAGCGTTTCATTCACATTTCACCACAGGCTACAATACACTCCCAGACTCACACTAACACACTCTACACTTACTTCACTTCATGCCACAGCCAGCTACGACAACAATAACACAGTATGATGATGGCGCAGAGCTGCAAAGGAGCAAACAACTACTCAACATCAATGCTGATGATGACGACGACGTACTCTTAAAAAGTTTGGAACAAAAAGCTGAAAAAAATAAATAAAAACAGCAATAATAACAACAACAAGAACAATAAATAAACACTACAAGAACAATATGAAAGAAAAAGAAATAAATTCATACAATGTGTAAATGGATACAATTTGAAAGTGGTTTGTAGTAGGAGTAGGCTATATACATATGTGTGAATGTGTCGTAGATACTTGTGGGTGCGTCCTTGTGTTTCACTAAGATGGAGAAGTATCCTTAATTGATGAAATAAAAAACAGCGTTGTAGTTTAAATCTGTTTCTAGTTCAGTTCTAGTTCAGTTCTGGTTCAGTTCTAGTTCAGTTCTAGTTCAGTTCTAGTTCAGTTCTAGTTCAGTTCTAGTTCAGTTCTAGTTCAGTTCTAGTTCAGTTCTAGTTCAGTTTCTAGTTCAGTTCTAGTTCAGTTCTAGTTCAGTTCTAGTTCAGTTCTAGTTCAGTTCTAGTTCAGTTCTAGTTCAGTTCTAGTTCAGTTCTAGTTCAGTTCTAGTTCAGTTCTAGTTCAGTTCTAGTTCAGTTCTAGTTCAGTTCTAGTTCAGTTCTAGTTCAGTTCTAGTTCAGTTCTAGTTCAGTTCTAGTTCAGTTCTAGTTCAGTTCTAGTTCAGTTCTAGTTCAGTTCTAGTTCAGTTCTAGTTCAGTTCTAGTTCAGTTCTAGTTCAGTTCTAGTTCAGTTCTAGTTCAGTTCTAGTTCAGTTCTAGTTCAGTTCTAGTTCAGTTCTAGTTCAGTTCTAGTTCAGTTCTAGTTCAGTTCTAGTTCAGTTCTAGTTCAGTTCTAGTTCAGTTCTAGTTCAGTTCTAGTTCATTCTAGTTCAGTTCTAGTTCAGTTCTAGTTCAGTTCTAGTTCAGTTCTAGTTCAGTTCTAGTTCAGTTCTAGTTCAGTTCTAGTTCAGTTCTAGTTCAGTTCTAGTTCAGTTCTAGTTCAGTTCTAGTTCAGTTCTAGTTCAGTTCTAGTTCAGTTCTAGTTCAGTTCTAGTTCAGTTCTAGTTCAGTTCTAGTTCAGTTCTAGTTCAGTTCTAGTTCAGTTCTAGTTCAGTTCTAGTTCAGTTCTAGTTCAGTTCTAGTTCAGTTCTAGTTCAGTTCTAGTTCAGTTCTAGTTCAGTTCTAGTTCAGTTCTAGTTCAGTTCTAGTTCAGTTCTAGTTCAGTTCTAGTTCAGTTCTAGTTCAGTTCTAGTTCAGTTCTAGTTCAGTTCTAGTTCAGTTCTAGTTCAGTTCTAGTTCAGTTCTAGTTCAGTTCTAGTTCAGTTCTAGTTCAGTTCTAGTTCAGTTCTAGTTCAGTTCTAGTTCAGTTCTAGTTCAGTTCTAGTTCAGTTCTAGTTCAGTTCTAGTTCAGTTCTAGTTCAGTTCTAGTTCAGTTCTAGTTAGTTCTAGTTCAGTTCTAGTTCAGTTCTAGTTCAGTTCTAGTTCAGTTCTAGTTCAGTTCTAGTTCAGTTCTAGTTCAGTTCTAGTTCAGTTCTAGTTCAGTTCTAGTTCAGTTCTAGTTCAGTTCTAGTTCAGTTCTAGTTCAGTTCTAGTTCAGTTATATTTCAATTTATTTTCAGTTCAGTGTGCTTCGGTGCTTCGTTTCTAAAACGATTTGACAGAGTCCACTTCCCATTAACTTCAATTCAATGATATATATTTTTGGCATGTTTTTACAATAGATGAGTGTCTGTGTACTTTATTGTGTGTAATTGTGCTCCAAAGGGTGTTTCATTTATTTAGTGTGTCACTGCTTCTTATTAGGAAACAATAGGGAGACAGTAGACACAAACAAAGTGTAACGACAAAAAAGAAACGTAAATAATGGAATTAGAAAAGTAACCAATGGATGCACGACTGAGTTATTTAAACTTTAAAATACATCCAAAAACTCGTTTTACATACAAACTCAGAGTAAGAAGAATAATAGATAACATCACTGGAACCTACAAACTCCTGCACAAATTACAAATTACCAGAGTAGTTTGGGCTGCAGCAACTAAAACTACAGCTAAACTACCAACAAACAACAATCAAGTCGTTGTCATCGCTTTTACAACACAAATCTCTATAAAACATACACATGTGCACATATGTGTGTTTGTAGTGGTATGATCATGTTATTCAAGAGCACGTGTAACGAAGCAGTTAATTTCAAGAGATGTTTGAAAATAGCAACAAAATTAGAAAAAAAGGAAGAACGTAAAAATGAAAATAAATGTGTCTAGTATGTAAGTGGTTTGACATGCTAACTTGGCTTTTCTAGTTCAGTCGAGGCTTTTTATTACAAACACACATATACTCATATGTAAACTTACTTTCACACACACTCTTGTTTCACTTGTTCACTTAACAAATAAATAGGGAATTGAAGCACTTTAAATACACGCACTCACTGGCTTTTGGAAAGTTAAATGTGCCACCTAAACGTATGAGTGATAAGTGTGTTTCATACTCACATACTCACTGGTATACCAGAAAACAGTTGAGTTCGCGAGGGAATAAGTTTACAAACGACTGAGTGAATGGCTAAATGAATATTTGAGTAGTCGAAACCAGCCCAGTGGTATTGGTTGGTTGTTGATGCTTTTAAAATTTATTGCCTGTTTTGTTTTTCTCTAAAAGCGTTTGTTGTTATTTTTTCGCTCTCGCACGAATTTTTGATGTACCTACGATGTAGTTTCCAATGTGTCACAAGTTGTTGTGCTATATATTAAAAAGTATATTATTTGTGTTATGAGAATGTAAAGGTATTGAACAGTGGTGTTTCATGGCTGGTAATAACGGATTCTTATGGCCTGAAATTGACCTTTTTTTTTCTATGTAGTTGTAGTTCAGTTTGTGATGCAGTTTACTTTTTCAGATCAAGTATGACTCAGCTAGTTAGTTTATTTAAAAGAAAATACAAATAGTTTTGTGTAATTTATATAATTTAGGGAGAAAGATCAATTTACTAAAATCTTAAACAACTACATAATATTGCTAAATCTAGGATGAGTTTATGATATTCGAAAGACAATCTTCTAGGTGGAGTTGCACTGCTTTCAAGCTAACGGTGGAAGGCGTCTTTGCCTTATTTTAGTTCTAGTTCAGTTCTGGTTCAGTTCTAGTTCAGTTCTAGTTCCGTTCTAGTTCAGTTCTAGTTCAGTTCTAGTTCAGTTCTAGTTCAGTTCTAGTTCAGTTCTAGTTCAGTTCTAGTTCAGTTCTAGTTCAGTTCTAGTTCTAGTTCAGTTCTAGTTCAGTTCTAGTTCAGTTCTAGTTCAGTTCTAGTTCAGTTCTAGTTCAGTTCTAGTTCAGTTCTAGTTCAGTTCTAGTTCAGTTCTAGTTCAGTTCTAGTTCAGTTCTAGTTCAGTTCTAGTTCAGTTCTAGTTCAGTTCTAGTTCAGTTCTAGTTCAGTTCTAGTTCAGTTCTAGTTCAGTTCTAGTTCAGTTCTAGTTCAGTTCTAGTTCAGTTCTAGTTCAGTTCTAGTTCAGTTCTAGTTCAGTTCTAGTTCAGTTCTAGTTCAGTTCTAGTTCAGTTCTAGTTCAGTTCTAGTTCAGTTCTAGTTCAGTTCTAGTTCAGTTCTAGTTCAGTTCTAGTTCAGTTCTAGTTCAGTTCTAGTTCAGTTCTAGTTCAGTTCTAGTTCAGTTCTTGTTCAGTGCTTGTTCAATTCTAGTTTAGTTCTAGTTCATTTCTAGTTTAACTCTAATTGTTAGTTTGTACAAATAAATATTGTATCAAAAAGTATTATAAAGTAGATTTTAATAAATTGTTCTTTAAGCTTGGAGCTTAAACAATTTCCAATAGAATGCAATATTCCTAAAATTATCTATTTTCAATTTCTCTTGCATACAATTACCAATATTCAACAGATTAAAATGCTTTTACTCTAAATAAAATCTGTATAGGAAAATGCTGTAACTCACTTGCTACCACTGTTGAATTCATCACAATGCATACATATGTGCAAAATTTTGAGGATGAATGTGTATATATAAGAGCTTGATTGTTTTGTGAATTTAATTAGGTTGCTGGGTTGCTTTCAATTTTCATCAGAATTGAAATTGAATTAAGTCAGAGTATATATAGAGTAAAATTTGTGTGTGTGTGTGCTAGTGAACAAAAAAAATTGAATGCTGCTCCTGTTCTCAATGTCTATACATTGTAAGGATAAGGGCATTCACTTTAAACTGAAGTCTATAGAAAATACCACTATTACTCTTACGCACATCCACTCACACACTTTTAATTTAAAACATTTTAACAAGAAGATGAAATGAAAAGATTCTTGGCAGCTCGGAGTGGTGTGGAATGGTAAACAAATCAACCGTGTATACTTTTAAGTGTGTTAAAATTAAGAGGACGAACACAATAACAAAATGTTCGTTCATCAGCACAATTTCTTTTGGTAAAACATTATTTTTTTTCTTCGCCTTTCTTCTTGCAATTCAGGTTTTTTATTTCGTATTGTGAAAAGAAAAATGTGTTGAGAAGATGAAAAAGCTATTTGCATTTGTAGACAGTCACACATACTACATACATATAGTAATAATACAAATCTTGGTTTGTTTTATTTTGGTAAAAAGACAAAAGGAGATGTTTAAGGACATGCACAAACATACACACTTGTTGAAAGATGAGAGAGTGAGAAAAAAAATGAAAAACAAATTGTAAAAAGAAAAGAATGTCTTTATTGTTGAGAAACTCTTTTATTTTTGATTTTAATTGAGAAATAGCAGAAAGTTTACTTTACTTTTTTTTCTTTATGTTTGTTTGTTAATTTTACGTCTACTGCTTTCTGCTGTTGTTAATACCACTATATAAATAGAAAAGAAGTCTGTTAGTTGGTTATAAACGAGGGTGGAAAGTGATTTTGGAAACATTTTAAAAATTCAAATATTTAACAGTAAATAAGATTTTTAATATTTTTTAAATTACTCTTTTGATGACTTTTGACATTTACCTTCTTATTACATATTTTGTACGAGAACTTTATAACTGACATAGTCTTCAAGTTTAGAAGAGAAACATCATTTAATACTTTATTACGATTATTAAAAGTTAAAATTGCATAATATTTCTTGATAAGTTCTGGTACCTCCTAAAACAATGATGTATAATTTCTTTAGAAATTATCTCTCCAGAGAATTCCAACAAAATTTTCAGTTGCCCTTAGTGACAGGTTTGTCTAGTCTGCTAAATATACATACATACATGAGCATTCACTTCCATGTAAACAGTGTATGTTTTTAGGGAACATACATTTAATGACTGGCTGGCTTTCATCATTTTCCATTCTTATCTTTAACGTTCTCATCATCACCTACACAATAGTCTGATATCCCTGTAGTGTTAGTCCTCGTTATCAAGACAATGTTCGAAGTAGAGCAAAAAAGTTAAAAAAAGAAATACAAAAATTGTTAAACAAAATCACATCATTTCTTCATAAATTTAACTTGTTTTACTCTCCAAGAAACAAACAAAATAAAAAAGAATTAAGAAATTATGGTCGTACAAGGCCGACCATAAGATGTCCTACATCAGTTTATTCTTTATAATAAATTATTTGTGTTGAATTTTACCTCATTTTTAGAATCTTAGTAGGAATACCTCTCAATTGCTGCTTATTAATGCACTGAACGCGAGAAAAATAAAAAATAAATATTTTTGAAAGGGGCCTCAGTTCCCTACTATCGATTGAAAATCGAGGCCAAGACCCGCAATATCCCCAATTACGTCGTGGAACCTATTTCCTAGTCATTTCAGCCTGAGACCCTGTATCCTAGGAAAGCGGCAAAATATATGCTCGATCGACTCCACTTCCTCCTTATCCTCGCATAACCTGCAACAATATTACTGTACTACTTACGGACAAAGGCCCTAACTGAGCAGTGCCCTGTTAGTATCCCTATCAGAATTCTTAGACTGCGTCTATCCAGTCCTATGAGTATTTTGCTAGCTCCTATATCAAGTTTTGGCCGTAGGGCCTTTAATACATTGCAATCCAATCTACTATTCCAGGACTGATTTATGACGTCACGGATTCTTTCGAAAATCAGCCTGTAATAGTGACAAATGAGTGGTTTTACCATCCTTTCTCTGTCATTTATATCAAGGCTCGAACCTAATCTAGCTAGTTCGTCCGCAACCTCATTATCATGCACATTACAGTGCCCCGGCACCCAACACAATCTAATGACAAACAGTCCCATAATGTCCTCAAGGGCATTTCTACAATCTACACTATATACGAGAAGAATAAAAAATTTTTTTTTTTTTTTTGAGAAGGTTCTCAGTTTCCTACCAGCGATTGAAAATCTTGATCTTAGTACAATAAGTTAAAAAAAAACTTTTCTTCAATCTTTTCTGTGTCTCAAAAGTTCAGAGTACATTGTAAACATCAACACAAAAAAATGTAGGGTATAAATACAAGAACATGTTACAATATTTTTTTACCACGTCGGGGCATACAAAGTCGAGAGAGGGACCAGAACATATTCCTTATATAATACACGTTTTGTATACGTAATACTTGTATAACATTATAACTGCAATATCTACTTTAACACATTTTTTCCAAAGCATAATTTTGTACTTTGTGCTGGAGTGGGTGGTATGACTACATACTGTTGCAGACAAAAAAATAAAAATAAAATCTCTTTGTTGCAAGTTTGTTTAATGTAAAATTTGTTCCAAGTTGTTTATTTTTATTTATTTTAACACTCAACACCACCATTGCATTCAAATGAATAAACAGTAGTATAAGAATAAAAGTAGAGGACACAAAATGTTGCACATACGTACATGTGTACATACATATATAGTTGAGTATGAGTATTATTTAAAGTATAAAAATTATTATTTTTATAGCAATAAATACAGACATATACAGTTTAACATAATATAAAAACAGTATACAATACACTTACACAAATAAACATATATAAATACACATACTTAGAAACAAGTGGATGTAGTTTCTTTTTAAAAAAGGACATATTTTTTTGCTTAATACGGGTGTTTCACAATTTAAAGCTATAGGATACAGATATATACATTTGTAGTAGTTGAAAGAGGAGACAGTAGCATCAGCTAGTTCTAGTACTAGTAGTAGCTGTAGTAAATACATATAAGATGAGGAACCAAAAATCCTTTAAGTGATTACACATGGTTGGGTTGTTGGTTATGGTTGCCATGCCATCCTATCCCTGACAGATAAGTCACATATAGTCACTTACGTTCCCCTGCACTCTAACATACAACCAGACATCACTCACATATGCTTCATAGTTGGTATATGTATGTGTTGTAAGAGATTTTATAGGATTTGACTGCTTGTGTTTACTGGTTTTGGCTGATGCCTTTCACTGTCTTGTTACCTTAGAGATGAAGTCCACCAAAGGGGAAAATTATGTGCATATATTACACACAAAACGTTTCTTCTTGATATGATATGAGAGAAAAAGATAAGAATAAACATTAATTCAAGATTGAAAGAATGTTGAGATAAAAGTTAAATTGTGTAATATTAACCCTTTAAAACATGACAAAGAATAGCTCTAATTGAAGAATTGAGTTACAGACTCCGTATGTAGTTCTACATAAGGCCCTTGATTTGAAATAATCTTGAAGTTCAACAAACTTTATTCCTAAAGTATGTTTGTATTTAAGGAGCTTTTAGTTGTGAAATGTATTTTAATTTTTCCTTTTCAATAGCTTTTTATATTATTTTTTTTCCAAAAAGCTTTAAACATAATTTATAACACAATGCTCTATGAACAAGCTTTTTCCACAAAAAGAAAATCTTCCTTCATTAAAAAGCCTTTCAAAGTAAAAATGATTTCTCTCAGAGAAAAGTTTCATCTTTGAAACCCTGATAGAATATAATCTTTTATAAGAGCTTTAAAATTATAGCGTAGATCACAAAATTAAACTTTTATAAACATATCGCCTTTTTCTCTTCTTCCCCTCTAAAAAATAGACTCTTTTGCTAAACAGAACAAAAGAAAAATACATACATATGTACATACAAATGGGTTAACTGTTATCTAATGACAGTATTTCTTTAGGCAATTACAATTTACACAAAAGTTTTACAACAATATCATTTTGATTTGTCAAAATTACCTCAAACACCAAATCTCAAACACACATATCTACCAACAACAAAAAATGATGTCATGAATCAAGCAAAACTGTAGAAGGAAGAAAAGTAAAGCAAAATCCGTTAAGCTGCCACAACTATTTATTAGAAATAGTATTTCTCGTTTATTTTTTCATCAAAACATTAAAATGAAAATATTTTCACATCTTATTGCAATTATTTTGTTGGAGAAAAAATAAAATCCAAAATGAAATGCAAAGATGACAACTTCTTCATCTGCAAATAAGGTTGCTTTTACAAGAGCCTTAGTTGCAGTTGAGGTAATCGTCTTTGCAGTTGGGCTTTTCTTCTCCTCGCAGTACGACGAACACACTTGCGCTACTTTATGTTATAGTTAGAAATGATCTGATTATAATTCATCGGATGCAGGAGACGTGCTTCTGTTGAACCGCAAAATTTTGCACAAATAGCAAGTATGGAAAACAAGTGGAAAACTTTATCTTCAAATAAATTTTGAAAGATACTAAGGGCAGTAGTGCAATATTTGCAACTGCCTTAAAAACGTGGCATCCTTATGCCACTCATATTTAAACCTCACACCTTAAAGAAAGAGGAAGATATGCATATGTGCATATTTTTGTGTATTACTAGTTAAGAGGAATAAATTACATATTTTTAGTTTGTCACAACTTTGTTTTTGTAAAATAACCTCAGATATTCGATGTGATGTTCTCCAACCATAAAACCACGATAGAATTCGACAGTAGAGTTTAGTAGATTCTTGGATAGTACGTGCGATAACGACCATATATTGAATATAATTTCAGAACAAGATTCCTACTACTACTTCTCTTACTGCTAACAAGACCGCTACTGTTGAGAATATTGCTGTTGCTATGTATAAACGGCTTTCAGTAATTTGGGCTGTTACTGTTATACTTATCACATGGTTAACATACATACATGCACACTACTACTTGCAAAATGGATGAAGTTCGTATGGTGAAGAGTGATGTCAAACAAGAGACTGTCTATGTCTAGTCTATGTCTAGTCTATGTCTAGTCTATGTCTATTAGTCTATGTCTAGTCTATGTCTAGTCTATGTCGATTAGTCTATGTCCTATGTATAGTCCTATGTCTAGTTCTATGTCTAGTCTTATGTCCTAGTCCTATGTCCTAGTCTATGTCTAGTCTATGTCTAGTCTATGGTCTAGTCTATGTCTAGTCTATGTCTAGTCTATGTCTAGTCTATGTCTAGTCTATGTCTAGTCTATGTCTAGTCTATGTTAGTCTATGTCTAGTCTATGTCTATGTCTAGTCTATGTCTAGTCTATGTCTAGTCTATGTCTAGTCTATGTCTAGTCTATGTCTAGTCTATGTCTAGTCTATGTCTAGTCTATGTCTAGTCTATGTCTAGTCTATGTCTAGTCTATGTCTAGTCTATGTCTAGTCTATGTCTAGTCTATGTCTAGTCTATGTCTAGTCTATGTCTAGTCTATGTCTAGTCTATGTCTAGTCTATGTCTAGTCTATGTCTAGTCTATGTCTAGTCTATGTTTAGTCTATGTCTAGTCTATGTCTAGTCTATGTCTAGTCTATGTCTAGTCTATGTCTAGTCTATGTCTAGTCTATGTCTAGTCTATGTCTAGTCTATGTCTAGTCTATGTCTAGTCTATGTCTAGTCTATGTCTAGTCTATGTCTAGTCATGTCTAGTCTATGTCTAGTCTATGTCTAGTCTATGTCTAGTCTATGTCTAGTCTATGTCTAGTCTATGTCTAGTCTATGTCTAGTCTATGTCTAGTCTATGTCTAGTCTATGTCTAGTCTATGTCTAGTCTATGTCTAGTCTATGTCTAGTCTATGTCTAGTCTATGTCTAGTCTATGTCTAGTCTATGTCTAGTCTATGTCTAGTCTATGTCTATCTATGTCTAGTCTATGTCTAGTCTATGTCTAGTCTATGTCTAGTCTATGTTTAGTCTATGTCTAGTCTATGTCTAGTCTATGTCTAGTCTATGTCTAGTCTATCTAGTCTATGTCTAGTCTATGTCTAGTCTATGTCTAGTCTATGTCTAGTCTATGTCTAGTCTATGTCTAGTCTATGTCTAGTCTATGTCTAGTCTATGTCTAGTCTATGTCTAGTCTATGTCTAGTCTATGTCTAGTCTATGTCTAGTCTATGTCTAGTCTATGTCTAGTCTATGTCTAGTCTATGTTAGTCTATGTCTAGTCTATGTCTAGTCTATGTCTAGTCTATGTCTAGTCTATGTCTAGTCTATGTCTAGTCTATGTCTAGTCTATGTCTAGTCTATGTCTAGTCTATGTCTAGTCTATGTCTAGTCTATGTCTAGTCTATGTCTAGTCATGTCTAGTCTATGTCTAGTCTATGTCTAGTCTATGTCTAGTCTATGTCTAGTCTATGTCTAGTCTATGTCTAGTCTATGTCTAGTCTATGTCTAGTCTATGTCTAGTCTATGTCTAGTCTATGTCTAGTCTATGTCTAGTCTATGTCTAGTCTATGTCTAGTCTATGTCTAGTCTATGTAGTCTATGTCTATCTATGTCTAGTCTATGTCTAGTCTATGTCTAGTCTATGTCTAGTCTATGTCTAGTCTATGTCTAGTCTATGTCTAGTCTATGTCTAGTCTATGTCTAGTCTATGTCTAGTCTATGTCTAGTCTATGTCTAGTCTATGTCTAGTCTATGTCTAGTCTATGTCTAGTCTATGTCTAGTCTATGTCTAGTCTATGTCTAGTCTATGTTAGTCTATGTCTAGTCTATGTCTAGTCTATGTCTAGTCTATGTCTAGTCTATGTCTAGTCTATGTCTAGTCTATGTCTAGTCTATGTCTAGTCTATGTCTAGTCTATGTCTAGTCTATGTCTAGTCTATGTCTAGTCTATGTCTAGTCTATGTCTAGTCTATGTCTAGTCTATGTCTAGTCTATGTCTAGTCTATGTCTAGTCTATGTCTAGTCTATGTCTAGTCTATGTCTAGTCTATGTCTAGTCTATGTCTAGTCTATGTCTAGTCTATGTCTAGTCTATGTCTAGTCTATGTCTAGTCTATGTCTAGTCTATGTCTAGTCTATGTCTAGTCTATGTCTAGTCTATGTCTAGTCTATGTCTAGTCTATGTCTAGTCTATGTCTAGTCTATGTCTAGTCTATGTCTAGTCTATGTCTAGTCTATGTCTAGTCTATGTCTAGTCTATGTCTAGTCTATGTCTAGTCTATGTCTAGTCTATGTCTAGTCTATGTCTAGTCTATGTCTAGTCTATGTCTAGTCTATGTCTAGTCTATGTCTAGGTCATGTCTAGTCTATGTCTAGTCTATGTCTAGTCTATGTCTAGTCTATGTCTAGTCTATGTCTAGTCTATGTCTAGTCTATGTAGTCTATGTCTAGTTCTATGTCTAGTCTATGTCTAGTCTATGTCTAGTCATGTCTAGTCTATGTCTAGTCTATGTCTAGTCTATGTCTCGTCATATGTCTAGTCTATGTCTAGTCTATGTTCTAGTCTATGTCTAGTCTATGTCTAGTCTATGTCTAGTCTATGTCTAGTCTATGTCTAGTCTATGTCTAGTCTATGTCTAGTCTATGTCTAGTCTATGTCTAGTCTATGTCTAGTCTATGTCTAGTCTATGTCTAGTCTATGTCTAGTCTATGTCTAGTCTATGTCTAGTCTATGTCTAGTCTATGTCTAGTCTATGTCTAGTCTATGTCTAGTCTATGTCTAGTCTATGTCTAGTCTATGTCTAGTCTATGTCTAGTCTATGTCTAGTCTATGTCTAGCCTATGTCTAGTCTATGTCTAGTCTATGTCTAGTCTATGTCTAGTCTATGTCTAGTCTATGTCTAGTCTATGTCTAGTCTATGTCTAGTCTATGTCTAGTCTATGTCTAGTCTATGTCTAGTCTATGTCTAGTCTATGTCTAGTCTCTGTCTATGTCTAGTCTATGTCTATCTATGTCTAGTCTATGTCTAGTCTATGTCTAGTCTATGTCTAGTCTATGTCTAGTCTATGTCTAGTCTATGTCTAGTCTATGTCTAGTCTATGTCTAGTCTATGTCTAGTCTATGTCTAGTCTATGTCTAGTCTATGTCTAGTCTATGTCTAGTCTATGTCTAGTCTATGTCTAGTCTATGTCTAGTCTATGTCTAGTCTATGTCTAGTCTATGTCTAGTCTATGTCTAGTCTATGTCTAGTCTATGTCTAGTCTATGTCTAGTCTATGTCTAGTCTATGTCTAGTCTATGTCTAGTCTATGTCTAGTCTATGTCTAGTCTAGTCTAGTCTATGTCTAGTCTATGTCTAGTCTATGTCTAGTCTAGTCTAGTCTATGTCTAGTATCTAGTCTATGTCTAGTCTATAGTCTAGTCTAGGTCTAGTCCTATGTCTAGTCTATGTCTAGGTCTATGTCTAGTCTATGTCTAGTCTATGTAGTCTAGTCTATGTCTAGTCTATGTCTAGTCTATGTCTAGTCTATGTCTAGTCTATGTCTAGTCTATGTCTAGTCTATGTCTAGTCTATGTCTAGTCTATGTCTAGTCTATGTCTAGTCTATGTCTAGTCTATGTCTAGTCTATGTCTAGTCTATGTCTAGTCTATGTCTAGTCTATGTTAGTCTATGTCTAGTCTATGTCTAGTCTATGTCTAGTCTATGGGTCTAGTAGAGTCTAGTCGATGTCTAGTCTATGTCTAGTCTATGTCTAGTCTATGTCTAGTCTATGTCTAGTCTATGTCCTATGTCTAGTTAAATATGTGCTTACTGCATATACATACATATTATGTTTACTTTAATAAGTTTACTAAAATTATTATATCCGACATCCTTCAAGTTTCTTCCTAATTTCACTTATATTCACAATTGTAACACAAAATTTAATTTTGGGCAAATATAGTTTAAAAGTTTTAACACTTTTTGCTTTTGGATTTTAAAATATACATATGTATGTATACATACAAACTTAAAACGTTTGTGCCGCATACATTTCTACACCGAGATAAAAAGATGGTAACAAATAAATGAATGACAATGCAATCTACTATAATCATGCATGTACACGCACGTGTGGCCACTTGTGGCAAAAATGTCAACTTTGTGGTCAAACAGTAATCAATTTAAAATAGCAATTGAATTCTCTCATTCTCTTTCGTTTTTTATGATTTCATTAAGACCTCAAAATTGAAAGTACAAAACTTATGCTGCACAGGCGGACAAAGTTACATACTCACATATACCAGCAATAAAACAACAGTAATAGTAACAACAACTAAATAAACACCCATATAAAAATACCCACATATACAAGGACATTTTTACAATCGTACACACATTCTACTAATAATACTTAGTCCTTGTGATCGTTTCTGTGTGCTTTAAATTTAACACTCATACTATTAAACTAACAAAAATATACATACATACTACCAAACCAACATATGTTTTTATGTCCGTTTCCTTTTCCGTTCCAATCCCACTCATTCATTCATTCATTCATTGGCTCTACTTCGGTCATTTTGTTGTTAAAGTTTTGTATGAATTTGTGAAGTTGTTGTGTCATTGCGGGTGGTTTTATTTATATTTGTGTGTAAAATTTTAAATTGTGTTGTTGTTTCACATTGCTGTTGTTGTTGATGTTTATTTTATTGCAGTTGTTAAATAAATTGTTGCATAATTGGATTACCAATAATGTTTAATTGTGTTTAAAATATACAAAAATAGTCATACATACATTCACACAACAATAAAAACTATACATAAACATGTGATAAATTTTGACCAATAAAATAAATAAATTCGACCACCAAATAATTTTTTTGTAATAATAAACGAATTTCAATTGCTGTAAATACATATACTTCTAAAATAAGCAATTTGGAAAATCTTTTAAGAAGACTAAACATTTTATTATAAACACAAAAGTTTCTTTAAAAAATTGTTTTTTAGATGACATTGTTTGACAATTTTTATTAATTTTTAGAACAAATTGAATCCATTTTTAAGAAAACAATATATATTTTAGATATCCTAAATACGCTTTAATTTTTATATGCGGTTTAGGGTACACATATTTATTATCAATCGTTTTCCATTATATTTTTAAATATTTGCAAATCCGTTTGTTTCAACACTTTAAATACTTTTTCAAAACTTATTTATGTATTTTGGTAGATTCAACATAGGACATAGTGCTCTAGTTTATTGTTCATGCACATGTGTCCACTTACACATTAATTTAAACAATTTATGTTATTTATGGAAATTAATTTTTAAATTATTTATTAACAAATGCTACTAGTTTAAATTATTGTAGCTGGTGGTTTATAAATTATTAAATATCTTTGTTATTTAATTTAAATTATTAGAAAACAGGATTTTTTAAAATTATATTTATACTTATAATGATAAAATGTTGATGATAATTATAATCTGTTTATATTTTTAACTTTGGTATATGTATGTACGTTCATACATTTGTACATATTTATATGTATGTATGTATATTTTACTGTATTAAATCTATGTTGTAATTTTTTTATCATTTGCAGGGAAAGTGTGATATTTTATTAAAATTCGTAATTAAAATAAAAAATTACATTGTGAAGCAAACAATATATTTATGTCTAGTCTAAGTCTAGTCTAAGTCTAGTCTAAGTCTAGTCTAAGTCTAGTCTAAGTCTGTCTAAGTCTAGTCTAAGTCTAGTCTAAGTCTAGTCTAAGTCTAGTCTAAGTCTAGTCTAAGTCTAGTCTAAGTCTAGTCTAAGTCTAGTCTAAGTCTAGTCTAAGTCTAGTCTAAGTCTAGTCTAAGTCTAGTCTAAGTCTAGTCTAAGTCTAGTCTAAGTCTAGTCTAAGTCTAGTCTAAGTCTAGTCTAAGTCTAGTCTAAGTCTAGTCTAAGTCTAGTCTAAGTCTAGTCTAAGTCTAGTCTAAGTTAGTCTAAGTCTAGTCTAAGTCTAGTCTAAGTCTAGTCTAAGTAGTCTAGTCTAGTCTAAGTCTAGTCTAAGTCTAGTCTAAGTCTAGTCTAAGTCTAGTCTAAGTCTAGTCTAAGTCTAGTCTAAGTCTAGTCTAAGTCTAGTCTAAGTCTAGTCTAAGTCTAGTCTAAGTCCTAGTCTAAGTCTAGTCTAAGTCTAGTCTAAGTCTAGTCTAAGTCTAGTCTAAGTCTAGTCTAAGTCTAGTCTAAGTCTAGTCTAAGTCTAGTCTAAGTCTAGTCTAAGTCTCGTCTAAGTCTAGTCTAAGTCTAGTCTAAGTCTAGTCTAAGTCTAGTCTAAGTCTAGTCTAGTCTAGTCTAAGTCTAGTCTAAGTCTAGTCTAAGTCTAGTCTAAGTCTAGTCTAAGTCTAGTCTAAGTCTAGTCTAAGTCCTAGTCTAAGTCTAGTCTAAGTCTAAGTCTAGTCTAAGTCTAGTCTAAGGTCTAGTCTAAGTCTAGTCTAAGTCTAGTCTAAGTCTAGTCTAAGTCTAGTCTAAGTCTAGTCTAAGTCTAGTCTAAGTCTAGTCTAAGTCTAGTCTAAGTCTAGTCTAAGTCTAGTCTAAGTCTAGTCTAAGTCTAGTCTAAGTCTAGTCTAAGTCTAGTCTAAGTCTAGTCTAAGTCTAGTCTAAGTCTAGTCTAAGTCTAGTCTAAGTCTAGTCTAAGTCTAGTCTAAGTCTAGTCTAAGTCTAGTCTAAGTCTAGTCTAAGTCTAGTCTAAGTCTAGTCTAAGTCTAGTCTAAGTCTAGTCTAAGTCTAGTCTAAGTCTAGTCTAAGTCTAGTCTAAGTCTAGTCTAAGTCTAGTCTAAGTCTAGTCTAAGTCTAGTCTAAGTCTAGTCTAAGTCTAAGTCTAAGTCTAGTCTAAGTCTAGTCTAAGTCTAGTCTAAGTCTAGTCTAAGTCTAGTCTAAGTCTAGTCTAGTCTAAGTCTAGTTAGTCTAAGTCTAGTCTAAGTCTAGGCTGATTTTGTTATATTTTAGTCCCACTGTTTTGTTTTTTGAGGTTCATAAAGAGTTAATATTTTATTTTATAATAAATATTTTTCATTTGTGGTATGTGGCACATAATTATTGCAATTCAGCAAAACAAAATGGTATTTTTGCTGGAATTGCCTGAGTGAACAATTCGCTCACTAGTATTCATAACCAAACAAGTACTTATTTTAATAATTATTGAAATTTATATTCAAATATAGTACATATAAATTTTATTTTAGTAACAGCAAAAAAAAAAAAGTGATCAAACTGGAACTTTCTATCATTTTTTTACTTTAGAGAAAAACCTGTAGGAATTAATCAACAAATTGGAGACAAGAAGACATGTTGGTTTAGTACTTTTGTATCTTACTGTAAAATTCTCCTGTATCCCTTACGTATTTGCGGATTTGTTGTACACATTTCAAAATTATTTCAACATTTTCACGCACTCACAGTCGAATGAATTTATCAGTTTGTATACAATTCTCGTTTTCATATCAGCAATGAATCATACCACGGCATGCATTTCGCCAGCAGCAGAAAAATGTAATTGCAATTATAAGTGCATAACAACAACTTGCAGCAGCAGCAAAACTCAGTGAACAGACAAAAAACAATAACAAAATGACCTTGAATAAGATCACCGTCATCATCATCATTTCAACTTGCTAGTATAATTGTCAATATCGTCATTACCGGCAGGTAATTTGTAAATAATAATAATTAATAATAAAAATATTAATGAAAAAGCTTAAATTTATTCACAAACACACAAATACCAACACTGCGTTGTGAAAAAAAAACAATATTTAATGATTGATGTCCTGATTAATCAAGACAACCGCAACCAAAGTCAATATTAACAACATTTTTATATGTTCTACCAGTGAGTGTGTGTGTGTGTGTAAAAGTAGAATTAACAAAAAATAAAAATTATTAATTAATTTGTTTTCCATTGAAACAGGGATTTTGTAACGCTGTTCGTTTCACAGAATTCGTATTACTTTGTGCTTTTTAATCAGAGCAGATAGAAGTGTGTGCTGCGCGTTTGCACGGATGTAATTAATTGTCAAATGTTTGCAAAGTATTAAAAGATTTCTGTTTTACGTTTTTTTTTTTTAAATCATTAAATATTTATTTGCTATTGTCACTGAATTAAGGCCATTGAATTATTTTGTCAAGCAAGACATTTATTGTCAGAGATATATTAATATTAAGTGTGGTTTGCTTTTATTTAAAATATGTATTACAAAATACTGCAATTTTGAACACATACATATAAACGATATAATATTGAAAGAAGAATAATTTATAAACATGCTACTTACAAATACGTACATATGTATATTGAGAGTAATACATAATCATACAATTTTTAATTTCTTCTATCAAGCGAAATCTCTTGATACATATGTACATATGTATGCTTTTTATATCGCAGTAATACATACATATGTATGTACGTACATATTTTGTAAATTTTCGCTGATATGAATTGTTTTAAAAACATTTAATATTTGTAGCGATATTTCTATGTTTCATTCTTCCATTTTTTCTTGTTTTTAACTATTTGTGAGCATTTTAGGATTCGCAGTCCTTATAACTAAATAAAGTATAAACTATTTACTATTTACTGAAAGAATGTGGAAATTGTAAATAATTGTAAAGCTTTTGTTTAAAACATTTTGTGTTTTTTTCATATTCATGTTTTTATTTATCAACACTTGATAAACAAAGACCGAAAAAATAATACGAATTTGTTTTTATGTTTTCGTCAAAAACTACAACTACATTGAGGTGTTGTGAAGTCTTTTTAAATGAGTGTTGCTTAGGTAACAGATCGAGCTCCTGTTTTCAGGAAGATTTTATGTTAGAATATGCATATTTTCTATTAATAGTTAAATTTTAGTTCAGTTCTAGTTTAGTACTAGTTTAGTTCTAGTTCCGTTTTAGTTCAGTTCTAGTTCAGTTCTAGTTCAGTTCTAGTTCATTCTAGTTCAGTCTAGTTCAGTTCTACAGTTCTAGTTCAGTTCTAGTTCAGTTCTAGTTCAGTTCTAGTTCAGTTCTAGTTCAGTTCTAGTTCAGTTCTAGTTCAGTTCTAGTTCAGTTCTAGTTCAGTTCTAGTTCAGTTCTAGTTCAGTTCTAGTTCAGTTCTAGTTCAGTTCTAGTTCAGTTCTAGTTCAGTTCTAGTTCAGTTCTAGTTCAGTTCTAGTTCAGTTCTAGTTCAGTTCTAGTTCAGTTCTAGTTCAGTTCTAGTTCAGTTCTAGTTCAGTTCTAGTTCAGTTCTAGTTCAGTTCTAGTTCAGTTCTAGTTCAGTTCTAGTTCAGTTCTAGTTCAGTTCTAGTTCAGTTCTAGTTCAGTTCTAGTTCAGTTCTAGTTTAGTTCTAGTTCAGTTCTAGTTCGTTCTAGGTCAAGTTCTAGTTCAAGTGCTAGTTCAGTTCTAGTTCAGTTCTAGTTCAGTTCTTCAGTCTATTCAGTTCTAGTTCATTCTAGTTCAGTTCTAGTTCAGTTCTAGTTCAGTTTCTAGTTCCAGTTCTAGTTCAGTTCTAGTTCAGTTCTTAGTTCAGTCTAGTTCAGTTCTAGTTCAGTTCTAGTTCAGTTCTAGTTCAGTTCTAGTTCGTTCTATCAGTTCTCGTTCAGTTTCTAGTTCAGTTCTAGTCATTTCTAGGTCATTCTAGTCAGTTCTAGTTCAGTTCTAGTTCAGTTCTAGTTTCAGTTCTAGTTCAGTTCTAGTTCAGTTCTAGTTCAGTCTAGATTCAGTCTAGTTCAGTTCTAGTTTTCAGTTCTAGTTCAGTTTTCTAGTTCAGTTCTAGTTCAGTTCTAGTTCAGTTCTAGTTCAGTTCTAGTTCAGTTCTAGTCGTTTTCTAGTTCAGTTCTAGTTCAGTTCTATTCAGTTCTAGTTCAGTTCTAGTTCAGTTCTAGTTCAGTTCTAGTTCAGTTCTAGTTCAGTTCTAGGTTCAGTTCTAGTTCAGTTCTAGTTCAGTTCTAGTTCAGTTCTAGTAGTCAGTTCTAGTTCAGTTTCTAGTTCAGTTCTAGTTCAGTTCTAGTTCAGTTCTAGTTCAGTTCTAGTTCAGTTCTAGTTCAGTTCTAGTTCAGTTAGTTCAGTTCTAGTTCAGTTCTAGTTCAGTTCTAGTTCAGTTCTAGTTCAAGTTCTAGTTCAGTTCTAGTTCAGTCTAGTTCAGTTCTAGTTCAGTCTAGTTCAGTTCTAGTTCAGTTCTAGTTCAGTTCTAGTTCAGTTCTAGTTCAGTTCTAGTTCAGTTAGTCAGTTCTAGTTTCAGTTCTAGTTCAGTTCTAGTTCAGTTCTAGTTTAGTTCTAGTTCAGTTCTAGTTCAGTTCTAGTTCAGTTCTAGTTCAGTTCTAGTTCAGTTCTAGTTCAGTTCTAGTTCAGTTCTAGTTCAGTTCTAGTTCAGTCTAAGTTCAGTTCTAGTTCAGTTCTAGTTCTAGTTCAGTCAGTTCTAGTTCAGTCTAGTCAGTTCTAGTTCAGTTCTAGTTCAGTTCTAGTTCAGTTCTAGTCGTTCTAGTTCAGTTCTAGTTCAGTCTAGTTCAGTTCTAGTTCAGTTCTAGTCAGTTCTAGTCAGTTCTAGTTCAGTTCTAGTTCAGTTCTAGTCGTTCTAGTTCAGTTCTAGTTCAGTTCTAGTTCAGTTCTAGTTCATTCTAGTTCAGTTCTAGTTCAGTTCTAGTTCAGTCTCTAGTTCAGTTCTTAGTTCAGTTCTAGTTCAGTTCTAGTTCAGTTCTAGTTCAGTTCTAGTTCAGTTCTAGTTCAGTTCTAGTTCAGTTCTAGTTCAGTTCTAGTTCAGTTCTAGTTCAGTTCTAGTTCAGTTCTAGTTCAGTTCTAGTTCAGTTCTAGTTCAGTTCTAGTTCAGTTCTAGTTCAGTTCTAGTTCAGTTCTAGTTCAGTTCTAGTTCAGTTCTAGTTCAGTTCTAGTTCAGTTCTAGTTCAGTTCTAGTTCAGTTCTAGTTCAGTTCTAGTTCAGTTCTAGTTCAGTTCTAGTTCAGTTCTAGTTCAGTTCTAGTTCAGTTCTAGTTCAGTTCTAGTTCAGTTCTAGTTCAGTTCTAGTTCAGTTCTAGTTCAGTTCTAGTTCAGTTCTAGTTCAGTTCTAGTTCAGTTCTAGTTCAGTTCTAGTTCAGTTCTAGTTCAGTTCTAGTTCAGTTCTAGTTCAGTTCTAGTTCAGTTCTAGTTCAGTTCTAGTTCAGTTCTAGTTCAGTTCTAGTTCAGTTCTAGTTTTAGTAGTTGAATAGAATTGCAAACATCGATTTTTTTGCTAAAAAGACGGTTTTACTTAAAAGTGCTAATAATTTTAGCGTGAACAATAAACTACCCTGCCGAACGTATCGCTACTTTTATCACCACCATCATTGCATCACTCTATATTCCATTTCATATTCCAGTGTTGTTTTTTAAAGTTTTAAAATATTTTTTCATAGAAATACTTTTGTGTGTTTTTTTAATAATATTTCGTATAAATCGCACATAAACACACGCGTGCTGTTGGATCAAAGACATTTTTCCCATAAACTTTTTTTAGAACATAAAAAATATTTTTTATGCTCTCTTATAAAAGCATTTGTTTTTGCTATTGTTTTAAAAATACACTTTTTCTTGTTATTTTTGGCATGTTAAATATTTTTTTGTTTGTTTTTATCGCAGTTAATGCTTTTATAGACATATTGTTGTTGCTGTTGTTGGAAATAAGGACATGATTAAAATTTTTTACTACGAAAATCTAATGAAAAGTTAAATCCTCCTTTATGGCTGTAACAAGTTAAAAATTAAAAAAAAATTTTCATCTTGTTAAATAATTTATTTGTTCTTTTTTTTTTTTTTTGAAGACTTGTAATATAATTTTGTTGTTTTTGTTTCTTCTTATTTAACTTTTAAAACTTTTTTCAAATATTTTAAACAATTTCTTAGAAAATTTATAATTCTATTACAGCCAGTTTAGAATTGTTGTTGAAAGAATTGCACTTTTTATAATGTTTAGCCAAGCAGAAAGACAGACAAAAGACCAGTATTTCTTTTATTTGGAATGCGAGTGGGGTCTGTAGTCATGGCAATTTGATTCTTAAACTTTTAGTTAAATAATATATTTTTAAATAAAGTAAAACGTTGAGTAGGACCATGTACATGAGATATTGCAAAGTTTTCTAAAAATATTTGACTAAAATAAACTAAACTAAATGAGAATTATAAAAATGTTCTATTGTTTATTGTTTATTTAAAGCAATAGAGCTATCAGACTGGCTTTGTGTGTGCGAAATTGCTTACCTTTGGTTTTAAAGCTCGTTTCTTAACAAAATAATTCTGGCTATACAGGTGTATTAATAGTAATTAAAAAGTAAATCATTCTTCTTATAGAACCCTTAAATTTTCAACTTTTATTTATTATTCATATATCATATTCAGTGTCAATAATCAGCTATAGAGCAAAAAAAAATTATAATTATTAAACCACTATTAATTATTTAAAAAATCGTGTAAATTAAACATTAAGTGCTAATACATCCATCTTTTTTTCAGTTTCATTTCAAATAATTATATTGTTATTTTTCTTCTTTTGTCTATAACTAATTTAGTTGAAAGCCATATTTAGCCCATTTATTATTACAAATAACTTTGTTTTTTTCATAATTATTCAATTTCATTGTTTTATTTTTTATATCTATTATTAATTATGTCATTATGTAAATATCTTCCTATACGAGTGAGAGTTATATGATGAGGAATTAAATAATAATAATAAAAAAAGATTCCATTGGTTTTTTTTTTTATAATGAAATAAATTTAAAATAAAATACGCCTGAATGAACATTAATTATTATACTTAACACGTTGTAAAAAACCAATAATCTGTTAATATTGTCAATTTATGATTCTTAATTGGTCGTAGATAAAATGACAATTATTATAAATTCAATAAACTGCAAAAAATTAAATTAAAAAAAAAATCACAGAATATACGATGATTAATTATTCTACATTGTGGCACAAAAACAAAACCATGGGGACTCTGTGTATAGTAGATTCATGCTGAAATCGTTTTGCAGAAATTTTGTGGCAAAACGAGGAAAATGTAACATAAATGTTGGTTAATTTGTCATTTTGCTGACAAATGAGAATTTTTTGAAAATTATTTGTTGATAATTTACCTACATATGAATATTTAAATTGTAACCTAGTTAGGAGAAAATAAAGAAACATTTTATTTAGGGCTTTGATAGATTCAAGAGCTTGAAATCCTTTAAAAACAAACATTTCAACATTTGAAAGAATTTCTAGCAGTTATTATTAGCTTTTATAAAGTAGTATATAAACGAGTAAATATACTAGTATGTATATAAATTAAGATAAATTTTTACTAGTTCATAGATTGGTTTATGACAAAACTATTCCGATAATTAGACTAATAACTACAATAAACGAATTCATAGACTAGTCAATAAACTCATCAGCAAACCAGACCACTGTCTAGTCTAGTCTATAGTCTAGTCTATAGTCTAGTCTATAGTCTAGTCTATAGTCTAGTCTATAGTCTAGTCTATAGTCTAGTCTATAGTTTAGTCTATAGTCTAGTCTATAGTCTAGTCTATAGTCTAGTCTATAGTCTAGTCTATAGTCTAGTCTATAGTCTAGTCTATAGTCTAGTCTATAGTCTAGTCTATAGTCTAGTCTATAGTTTAGTCTATAGTATAGTTATAGTCTAGTCTATAGTCTAGTCTATAGTCTAGTCTATAGTCTAGTCTATAGTCTAGTCTATAGCCCAGTCTATAGTCTAGTCTATAGTCTAGTCTATAGTCTAGTCTATAGTCTAGTCTATAGCCTAGTCTATAGTCTAGTCTATAGTCTAGTCTATAGTCTAGTCTATAGTCTAGTCTATAGTCTAGTCTATAGTCTAGTCTATAGTCTAGTCTATAGTCTAGTCTATAGTCTAGTCTATAGTCTAGTCTGTAGTCTAGTCTATAGTAGTCTAGTCTAGTCAGTCTAGTCTATAGTCTAGTCTATAGTCTAGTCTATAGTCTAGTCTATAGTCTAGTCTATAGTCTAGTCTATAGTCTAGTATATAGTATAGTAGTCTATAGTCTAGTATAGTCTAGTCTATAGTCTAGTCTATAGTCTAGTCTATAGTCTATCTAGTCTATAGTCTAGTCTATAGTCTAGTCTATAGTCTAGTCTATAGTCTAGTCTATAGTCTAGTCTATAGTCTAGTCTATAGTCTAGTCTATAGTCTAGTAGTTATCAGTCTAGTATATAGTCTAGTCATAGTCTAGTCTATAGTCTAGTCCTAGTCTAGTCTATAGTCTAGTCTATAGTCTAGTCTATAGTCTAGTCTATAGTCTAGCTCTATAGTCTATAGTCTAGCTATAGTCTAGCTATAGTCAGTCTATAGTCTAGTCTATAGTCTAGTCTATAGTTCTAGTCTATAGTCTAGTCTATAGTCTAGTCTATAGTCTTAGTCTATAGTCTAGTCTATAGTCTAGTCTATAGTCTAGTCTATAGTCTAGTCTATAGTCTGTCTATAGTCTAGTCTATAGCTCTAGTCTAGTCTATAGTCTAGTCTATAGTCTAGTCTAGTCCTATAGTCTAGTCTATAGTCTAGTCTATAGTCTAGTCTATAGTCTATTATAGTCTAGTCTATAGTCTAGTCTATAGTTAGTCTATAGTCTAGTCTATAGTCTAGTCTATAGTCTAGTCTATAGTCTAGTCTATAGTCTAGTCTATAGTCTAGTCTATAGTCTAGTCTATAGTCTAGTCTATAGTCTAGTCTATAGTCTAGTCTATAGTCTAGTCTATAGTCTAGTCTATAGTCTAGTCTATAGTCTAGTCTATAGTCTAGTCTATAGTCTAGTCTATAGTCTAGTCTATAGTCTAGTCTATAGTCTAGTCTATAGTCTAGTCTATAGTCTAGTCTATAGTCTAGTCTATAGTCTAGTCTATAGTCTAGTCTATAGTCTAGTCTATAGTCTAGTCTATAGGATAGTCTATAGTCTAGTCTATAGTCTAGTCTATAGTTTAATCTATAGTCTAGTCTATAGTCTAGTCTATAGTCTAGTCTATAGTCTAGTCTATAGTCTAGTCTATAGTCTAGTCTATAGTCTAGTCTATAGTCTAGTCTATAGGATAGTCTATAGTCTAGTCTATAGTCTAATCTATAGTCTAGTCTATAGTCTAATCTATAGTCTAATCTATAGTCTAGTCTATAGTCTAGTCTACTGTCTAGTCTATTGTCTAGTCTATAGTCTAGTCTATAGTCTAGTCTATAGTCTAGTCTGTAGTCTAGTCTATAGTCTAGTCTATAGTCTAGTCTATAGTCTAGTCTATAGTCTAGTCTATAGTCTAGTCTATAGTCTAGTCTATAGTCTGGTCTATAGTCTAGTCTATAGTCTAGTCTATAGTCTGGTCTATAGTCTAGTCTATAGTCTAGTCTATAGTCTAGTCTATAGTCTAGTCTATAGTCTAATCTATAGTCTAGTCTATAGTCTAGTCTATTGTCTAGTCTATAGTCTAGTCTATAGTCTTATCTATAGGCTAGTCTATAGTCTAGTCTATAGTCTAGTCTTGTCTATAGGCTAGTCTATAGTCTAGTCTAGTATATAGTCTAGTCTATAGTTTAGTCTAGTCTATAGTCTAGTCAATAGTTTAGTCTAGTCTATAGTCTAGACTTTTTATGTTGCAGTTGCCCATGATGTATTCTAAAGAGGTCTACTAAGCTTGATTAATATAAAACTTTCTGTTACGAAAGTTATTCCCTAATTGTGGTCAAAATTGCGTCTCTTTTTTATTTCGACTTTGTTTTCTTTTAATTTTAATACTCAAACTCGTTTACTCGTACATACAGATTAAGCAGCCCAAAAAGAAGCTTTTTCTCAAGAATTATTAAACCCTTACTACTTATAACTCTAGAACTGAATAACATTTTTTTTTTCGTTGAATTTATTGAAATTCAATTGGGGATTTGCAATTAAATTATTTGTTTTACAGAAATTACTTTTGTTTCAAATATAAAACTTTTTTTAGCTTAATGCAGTAAAAAAGTTGTAAAACAATGGTCAGCAGTATTTGTAATACATAGTTAAATAAGCGAGGAAGGAAGGTAGAGAGAGTTAGTAGAAGATAGTGAAACTATTTTTACTGACATAATAAAACTATTGAGGTTTACGCATCCTAAGAAAAAGTTGTAAATATCCGTTAGTTTAAGGTACTGGTGGCAAAACCATGTAGTTTTTATTACGGCCAAAAATGCTGCACTAGTTATACACAAATTTTTGCTTTTTAAAACTGCCGGGTAAGGTAATGTTTTTGTTATAAGGGGGAAAAAAAGTTTTATTTCAAACTTCCTGTATAAAAAGGGTATTAGAATTAATTTGTTTAATACAAAACAATAGACCTTTTTAAACTATTTGTTTTCTTTATTTCTCCAGCTTAATTTTGAACATTGTAATTTTATTTAAAGTAGAGCAACAACAGCTCATTAATAATTTTTTATTGAATGTTGATTAATTTTGCATTTTTTTCCAATTCTGTTCGCATTTGTTTTATTAGACTGTATGGAGGCAAAATATTACAAAAAAACTTAAAAAGAAAGAGAAGTAAAGCAACAACAAATAAAATATGAATCTGTGTAATCTTAGGCCATTGACTTTTTTCAATACGTTTCGTTTAGCGAAAGTGAAATAAAAAAAAGCTTGTGTGTGTTTTTAAATTATAAAATTATTATAAAAAGAAAAAAATGTATAAATATGCATGTATAATGAAAAATCAAATGATGAAATGTTTTTAATTTAATTTTTTTTTTTGTAATTTATTGTTATAAATTATTTGTTTTTCTTCTTTTGTCTTTATTAATATGATGATTGTGGTTTTATTTGAATGTCTTTTTTTATTGTCATCATTTATTAATTGGTGACGAATTTACTCAATATTAATGAAAACGTGTAAACTGTTCGATATTAAGTTACACGGGGCGACTGTTACATTTTTTTGTGAAAGTGGGTGGATATGTTGTAAAGTGAATAAAACGGGTTTTGCTTAACCTACTGCTACTAGAGATGATTTCGTAGTGTACTAAAATTTGCCCGTTTGGTACTTTTTATTTCAATTTACTACTAAATAGAATCAAGGAGGAGTCATTCGAAAGTTCCAAAACAGATTTTGGGTGCATATTTTAAAGTATTAAAAGGTACTACGTACTACTACTAGAGTTATTTTCATAGTGTGACACATATTTCCCAATTTGGACATTTGGTACTTTTTACCTCGTTGGTTACACCCTCTTAGTACTTTTGTTGTTATAACCGAAATTTATTTTACCAAATCTTGGCTTAACTATTGTCGCTCAGTGTAATTAAAAATTTAACAATCTGATTATATATGCAATTTTTATTTTATTTTCTTTTATTTTTTTTCATTTAATGGGCTGATCAAGCGAAGGGTTCAGTGTACAATTTTGTCAATGCCAATGTAAAACAAATTGATGGTTAAATTTTGCATTTCAGATTTTTTTCAACGCTGCTTAAAATCACAAGCTAAAAAAACCTAAACGGGCGTTTCAGATTACATTCATTAATTGGAAATTCGTTAAAATTTGCGTGGTTATTTTTTTATATTGCTGGAAATTAAATTTGTAACATGTTATTTGTCGAAATTAATGTTTAAAAAAACATTGTAAAAACCCAAAATTTCAAACCAGTTTCTAATGAAAGGAAAAAAGTGTTCTCAAGTACTTTGGAAAAAAAGTGTTCTCATAAACAAGAATCTTGAGGAAAAAAAAGTGGGTGAAATTTATATAAAAATCGCCGCATTTAGAAAATTAAGTTAGTTATAAAACTTAACAATTCACTGAATCAATGTAAAGCGAAAGAAAAGGAAACGGATATCAAAAATGGAAGGAAATTTCAGTAAGCAAGTAAGTTATAAAATTAAGAATAAATATAATAAGAAATATTAAATAATAAAATTTACCCCAACAGTCTCTTAAAATCTTCACTATGTTATTTCTCGTTTGGATTCCTCTAACCTATGCTTTTCCCTCACCCTCGACCGATGATAATATGATCCATAACAATAATTACGATATGATTATGCCCGATGATCATGAACCCGCTGAATCTATACATTTTCAAAATTTCGATGGTTTCTTTAATGCCGAGGTAGTGGCCAACGATGCCATGTCCGAAATGGAAATGGATGAGAGTCGTAATTCGCCTAAGATACGTGCTCCTCAAGCCTTAAGTGCTAAAGAGAAACGTTTACGGGAACAACTTGAAGAATTGGATGTGCAGCGTGAAAAACGTATACAACGATCATTAACTAAAGGATCCACTCGTCCACGTGGAAATGTTAACGATTGGGATCAATTTGACTATGAGATGTTTGTGAAACATCGTTAAAATGTTTTGTGTGTGTTTTTTAACGACTTTTGTTAATATAAATTGAGGGTTTGTTTTTTTATTGTTTATTTATTTTAAATTATTAAATAAAGTTTAAGTTTGTTGTTTTTATAAGTTGCAAATGAAAGGAGTTTTATTTTTAAAGGGAGTCTACCAAGAATCCCAGCAAAACTTACATTGAAAAGTAAGGGGTTAGTATATACATAAATAGCATTTTAAGTCATAATTTTAACACGGGACATTAGAGGCAAGTACTTACCACGCTCGCTTACAAATAGGGAGTTAGGTAAGTACTTACTATGATACAAATAAGGAGTAAGGTAAGTACTTTTTATGATCGCCTGGTAATAGGGAGTTAAGCTTATAGGATCCAGAAATTGGATTATGCCAAATTGAAATTTTTAAATTTAACAACAGAATCAACTACTAGCTTTGACTATATCTACGGATCAGTTTATTGATCAATTTACAGACCAGACAATTATATGAACTAATATATAGAATAGTTTATTGACTAGTCTATTGCCTAGTAAATGGACTTATCTTCAGACTATTTTCCAATATACTAGTCTGCAGAACAGTCCATAATCTACAGATATTCGCATTCTTATCCTTATCGACTAGTCCATAGACTGGCCTATGGTTTAGTTAATGAACTATTCTATGGACTGGCCCATAAAATAGTCTATGGACTTGCCTGTTGACTATTCCATCGAGATGTCTATAAACTAGTATATTGATTAGCCTTTGAACTAATCTATTGACTAGACCATCAAATTGCCTATTGACTTTTCAATACTATTCGTTGAGATAGATATTGCATTCCACTTACACTGAAAATAATCTTTTTTCGTAATATTTACGAAAAATTCACGTATAATACGAAATAGATAAAATTCTTAACTAATTGAGAATTATAGTGAAACTTTAGATATGTATTAACTGGTTAAAAAGTAAAGAGTTTAATTTTTTTTTAAATATCATAACTAGAAGAAATTTAATTTCAGGCCCTTTTAAGTTTACAGTACATCATTCAAAGTATTCCTTTTCAGCCAACTTTTCCGTATACGGTGTCAAACGTCTTTCCAAAGGGCGATTTTTAGCCAACTGCTGGTATTTTTCTCTCACAATATCAAAACTTTGGTCACAGCAATATTTCACACTAGTTGTAGCACCTAAAGAGTGATCTACCTCATAGATATCATTCCTCAATTTCAAACGTTTAATGGCATGATTCTCTTCATGTACGGTGTGAGGCAAATTCTCATCTAAACTCTTAACTTGCTTGCTTGGTAAACGATAAATATAACCATTATCACGATTTAGTAAATTCTCTAAAGCTGCTTCTTGAGCAGCCAATATTTTAGGATCGGTTTTCTTTATGACCTGTTTCTCTAATTTATTTTTAAAATGTTTTTCTTCCTCTGCCTTATACACTGTACAACCAGTTGTTGCCCTATGAATGCTAGTCGTGCTGTTGGCTGGTAATTGATTTAAACTTAATTTATCCGTTTTTCTTTTCACCACAGTTACAGTTGTTGCAGCCGATTCTGCTGTTATTATTGTTGGTGTCTCGGGATTTTTATTTGATTTTATATTCAAATTTGTTGCTGTGGGGTTTATCACTGTGGATTTTTTAATTTTCTCTGTTGCATGAGATTTTTCTTGCTTTTGTTGCTGCTGGTGTTTTAAAGCTGTTGCTGCTATTGTAGTGGTTTTTGTTGCTGTTGCACTATTTGGTTTTGATTTTGTATTTAGTTTTTCATTTGCCACTTTCGTTGTTGACGTTATTGCTGTTGTTGTTGGCTTAATGTCAGCATTTTTTGGCAGCTTCTTTGTAACGGTTGGATATTCAAATGGTATGCTGGGTTTCTCATAACGATAACCCTCAAATGCGGGATTAGCATTGGCGTACAGCAGGCTCAAGGCGGTTATACACAATAAGGGAAAGAGCATGGTCAGCTGTATTTACAAAAATTGTATTATTTATTTAAATTTTTTTATTGTTTGGAGTTTTGTTTGAGTACTCACCAAATTCATGTTGAATATTATGCTTAATTTTTAAATTTTATAAGAATTTTTATGTGTCTAGTTCCGTTTTAGTGCTTTTTATATATGTTTTTCATTAGAACTTTAAAATGTGACTAATATTGGTAATAAGAAATTTGCGGTTGTTTACCTTTAATTTGTATTCTATATTTGTTTTAAAATAGTATAGGAACTAAATATAAAATTAACTTAACGCCTTTTGCACAGTGGGTTGTGGTAGAAAAGAATGAAAAAGGTTGTTTTTTAAAAGAGAACTTTTCAGAGAAAAAGCTTTTGGAAAAAGCTTTTTAAAGTAAATGTTTTATTATGTTTTAAAATAGTATAGGAACTAAATATAAAATTAACTTAACGCCTTTTGCACAGTGGGTTGTGGAAGAAAAGAAAGAAAAAGGTTGTTTTTTAAAAGAGAACTTTTTAAAGAAAAAGCTTTTGGAAAAAGCTCTTGGAGGTAAATGTATTATTAGAGCTTTTTTAATTTGAAAATTATAAAAGAATCATTAAAAAGTTTGTATTTACTAAAAGCTTTTTATAAAAAGCTTTTTATGAAATTCACAGAAAATAGTTTTTTTAAGCTTCTCAAGTTTAGATTATTAAAAAAATATATATATATATTGATGAAAACACTTTATCACCAAAAAAATAACTTTTTGAAATTTTAATAAAAAAGCTTTTTTTACAAATTGACTTAAAGTTTAAAAATTAACTTTCATGCTTACGAATATGTGAAATTTACGTTTTAGTAAGAGTTTTGCAATATATAAGGCTTCTTTTGATGCAAAAATTACAAAGCTTTTTTCATAAAAGTTTCCTCGTAACAAACTTTCTTAAGAAAAACTTTTCTAAATTTATATAAAAAAGAACTTTTTCAATTTGTTAATTAAAAGAGCTTAAAAAGCTTTTTTAAAAACTCTATTTCTAAAACGTTAAAACACTTTATAAAAGTTTACAATAAATACCTACTTAAACCACTGTGCTTTGACAAAGGCATTGTTATGTGTATTTTTTTGGTTAATTTCGATTGTGATTTTGGCTTCTTTTTAAAAAACAAGTTTATTTTTTTTTTTCTTTCTTAAAATTTTATAAATATTTTTGATTCATTTAAACCTTTTAAAAACAACAAAATCGTCATTAATTAACAAACCAAACAAAAAAAAAATAACACAATTGTTACATACAAACGGGTATTTTAAATCTTAAAGATACACATACCTTCATATGTATCTACTTTGGAAGACGTATAAAAATGTATGTAAGTGATATTAATGACAAAACAAAAAAAAAAAAACATAAAAACGTTACTAATAAAACAAATCTTAAGTGACTGACATTAAAATACTAATCACTGATTCTTAAAAAAATATATATATTTTATTTTCTTAGCATATTCTTAGGATTATTTTTAAATTATTATCTTTAAACAGTGCTTAACAAAAGTAAAAACTTTTTTTATCTAATTATGTGGATATTGTGGTATTACCACTTCACTGTAAGCAAACAGTCGACGATCTCTTAAGTCAGTGCCCTTGGTAATGGGTATACCTCTTTGGGCTTTAGCAGCATTACCTGTCAAGGCATTACCCGTAAATTGATAATTGAATTTATTTTGACATTTATCTGTGTTGGGGCTAACATGAGCTTTAGATTGTTTTAAAACCTGTTGATGGTGGAAATCACTGCCTCCTCTACCGCCCTCGGCAGCATTTTGTGGTTCACATTGACCTGGAGCATCGCATTTAGTGATGATACGTGTAAATGGCCGGGGATTGCCATTTATTTGTTTGTACGGATAAACATCGAGTTGTGCTGCTTCCGATTGTGAAACGTATTTATGATTATTGACTAAATCGTTTAGTAGATTATTGGAATTTGGTAGATTAGTGTTGCGTTGTGGCTGCTGTAGATAATGGTCGTATTGTTGGGGATAATATTTTTGTTGCTGCTGTTGCGCTGGTATTTGGGAAAAAGAGCCTCCTATTTGTTGTAGCTGTTGTGTTCTTGGGGAAACTACACCGGTTTGCTGCGGTTGTTGTTGTTGAGGATAATGGGAAAATGTAGCTCCATATTGCTGTTGCCGCTGTAACTGCTGTTGTTGTTGTTGATAATTTGTATTAGCTGTAAATTGATTGTAATGATGTTGTGCATTACTGACTGCATTGACTCCATTGTACTGATTTGAATTTAAATTTAAATGTTGTTGTGGATTATTATGATAAGTCTGTTGAAGTGTTCCATAAAATCCTGGATTTGGTGTAGAATTTATACCTGTGGGCTGTGGGTATTGATATGGTGCTACATTGGCCGGTTGTCGTTGATAGAATGCTGGTGCTGCAGTTACTGGTTGATTTAAATGTTGTACTATAAATACCTCTTCTTTGGGTGGTAAACGTGTTTCAAACACTTTTCTTGACGCCGACATTGTTACCTCAAAATCCTTGCCATTAAGACCCTTAATAATACTCTTACTAGGCTGTGTGGCAGCAGCAGTAGGTTGTGTTTGATGTGAAACATCTTCTTTTTCGAAAGCTACTTGTGGTTTATCATAATGATATTCACGACCTTGTACTGCTATCGTTAGACATAAAACCTAAATATTAAAATTATTTTTATTATAAATAAAACTTGTATTTTATTTAATTTATTTATGTTTTTTGTTATGCATACCGCTAGTAAACTTTTCATTTTGATTATTTTCTTTTGCGTGATTTTATTTTTTTTTTTGACGGCGACCGTTTGTTGTTTATAACACTTTTGTTGTCAAAGTTGAACTGCACGTCTTGGTCTCAAAGGCAGATGATCAGAGCTCTTCTTTGACCAGAGACTAACTACGAAATGCTAATCATAGTTGTGGTTACTGCAGTAGTAGTATTAGTGGAGTGCAAACAATTTCATAGCTTCATCGCATATATAAATCATTATAATGACAGTGGAACTGGAGATGTATTGTGTTGTAAGACATTTCAACATTTTTCTTTTTAAATTGATTTATTATTTCAACGTCAAGCTATAAAAAGCAAATAAACAATTGGAAATTATTGTAATCATTTGATTAAGAGAAAATGTTTAAAATACAAGAAATAGAGTGTTAATAATTTGAAATCAATTGTATGAAGATTACGATTAAATCGATTGAATATGTACAAGCACTTTATATTCCGATGTTCTAGAGAATACGTAGTAATTGAAACAATTTAATTTCTTTAAAATTCTCTTTATTACCTATAGTGTCTTTATGGTTGTCTGGACTACAGTTTCGAATACGATGTGAAGACTATTGTTTATATAGTTTGCACTATAATCTGAATTATAGTCAAAACTTTTGACTGGGCTATAGGCAGGACTGAACTATAATTTGGACTTTATTCGTAACTCTGGACTTTAGTTTATAGCCTGGAATATAATAAGAACTACGGCCTGGCTGGACTGAACTATAATTTGGAGTATATTTTGAACTATAGCCTATACTCTAGACTTTAGTAGCCTGGATTATAGTAAGAACTACGGTCTGGGCTATAGACTGAATTGACTGTAGGCAGGACTGAACTATATTCTAAGCTATAGCCTATACTTTGGACTTTAGTTTATAGCCTGGATTATAGAAAGACTAACGGTCTGAACTATAGTCTCGATTATAGTGGACTTTAGTCTAAAGTATATTATGGACTATAATCTGAATTATAATCTATATTATGTTGTAAATTATTATTGGAATTAAGTGTGGACCATAGTCTGAATTAAACACTGGGCTATAGTCTGAATATAGTCAGGAATATTGTCTGAACTATAGTCTGAACTATAGTTTGAACTATAGTCTGGGCTATAGTCTGAACTATAGTCAGGAATATTGTCTGAACTATAGTCTGAACTATAGTTTGAATTATAGTCTGCATTATAGTATGAGCTGTAGTCTAAACAATAGACTGAACTATATTCTGGACTATAGTCTGATCTAAAGTCTAAACTAAAGTGTGGAATATAACCTGAATCATAGTCTTAAAAACAGACTAAACTGTAGTCTGGACTATAATCTGGTCAATAGTCTGAACTATAAACTGAACTAAAGTCTGGAATAGAGTTGTGGAATATAGTTCAGATATATTCTGAACAGTAAACTGAACTATAGTCTGAAATATGTTTTGGACTACAGTTTTAACTTGAGTCTGCAACATTGTCGTGATTATAGTTAGAACTATAATGTGGACTATAATGCGGCATTAAGGTCTGGTGCACATGTGGTCCCATTAAATCTTGTTACAATTTATCGACTTATGTTTCGGAATCTCCTATTTATGTTCTGTCCAAAACCCACTGTTGGTGGGAGAAATTTGGCATTTTAGCTGTGATGCAATCAATTGTTTGTAATTTAAAGAAAATAAATTTTCAGCATTTTTCACTTGCTTAATAGATGGCGACATTATTGTTTTTAATTTAAACCCCAGGATATTGAAATTTGTTAAAAAAAAAAAAAAAAAACAAAAACGTAATGTTATGAGCGGTTTCAGAAACAACTTTTCACATAATTTTAGACTACTATACCAATGTGAAAGGAACTCCTATTTTTCACATAATTTTTTCATGACAAACATAAAGTTGAGCATGTCGAAATGACCAATTAGCCAGGCATAGCTAGCCAATGGGCTATTTTCTTCCAAAAAATTTAAGATTGAAAAAAAAAAAATCAAATCACGAAATAGCAATAAATTTGGAAAATAGAGAGAGGCAAACGTTGATAATAAGGTTAATTAAAACTTTAGTTTTGTAGGAAAGAGTGGTACAACGTCAGTTTAATGTCTTCATTTTATTGTGCTATCAATTTTAACACCCATAAAAACAGATAGAGTCTCCTTCAGAAGCCAGTACTTCTTCAGACAAAATATTTTGCTATGGTAGTTTTGGAACTGATACAGAAATAATCTATTGAATTCAATTTATAATGTAACATCAAATTAAATAACAGAATTTGTTCCAGAAGTAATTTCGTCATTATTAGTTTTAGTGATTTTGTTTACACTCGTTTTCTAAGTAATTAATTTAAAGTTGTTTTATACATAGAGTATTACAAGTTTTTTAAATTTAAAACAAGTTTTGACTAAAGTATTTTTATTTTTAAAAAAATTAAAAAAAAAAAATGTAACATAACTCTTTTTATTTTAAATATAATTTATTAAATTACATTGTACAAAAAATAAATTTAATTAATAAATATATGTATATAAATCAATTGATTCTCACAAATACTTGCGAGTACTAATGCTCCTCTTAATCATCATAATCTTCATCATCAATAGCATCTAAAGGATCGATGTTACTGTTACTGTTATTGTTGTTATTATTACTGCTGGGTTTTGGTGCTGGATTTATATTAAAGCTTTTAGAACTGGCCTTGAAGGAACCCTTATAACCGGTTTCCTTTGAAGTGACATTTGGTTTTAAGGAAAATTTAGGCACCGATTTGGGAGCACTATCTCTACCGGCGCCATCTCTGCTATTTAAAGTATTATATTTTGTATTACCACTTCCTCTACTCTCTACTCGGCTTTCGGTGCGTTCCTTTTTCACAGCCACTACCTCATTATGGACATGATCCTCATAGGGAGAATTGCAGAAATTATTACACTCTTCCATGGACTTAAAATTGTTATCATTACCGGCACAGCCACCCCAAAAGAACATGGTACATTTCATACGTCTTATATCGAAGTAATAACGTTGTACCTTGGCACGACAATAACCAAAATCCATGGGCATCAAACAGATTTCAGGTAGACCTGTAGGAAAATAAAAAAAAATATAAGTCAAGGTCATTAGTTAGATTTACAGCTTACCTTCATATCTATCGGGACCATATAAACCCACAGCAGCTTCCACTTGTTCCTCATGCGTAGAACTCAACGCAATTATAACTAAGAATTGTATTAACGAAGCGGTTGGAAACTTCATTTTCAGGCTGTTGATGGAACAGCAAGAAATGCTCACACTGGCTTACCAGTGGTGTTTAGTATGAAGATTAAAATCTTTTGCAATGAATACTTTTGTATCACCAATTGCTATGAATGGCAGCAGGCACAACAAACAACGTTAGTGAAACTAAAATTAATTTTCACTATTTGCGTGGTCAGCGGCGACGTTTTAATGGTCTGTGTAGAAGCACTCAAGTAGAACTCTTTTGCTAATGCCTGTTGTTTTTGATATTTTTTTTTTCGGTTTTTCAAACTGCAATAATGAAGATGAAAATTAATGCAAAATTATTGCATTTACCAAGTTTTAATTGTTTCGTTTAAGTCCGCCACACACAGCAGAAACACTCAAATCATTAACTAAAAATAGCCAATTCGCTAAAGATGTTTTAAAGATTTTAAAAATAAAACACTTAATGGAATATTTTGAGTTGGTTTGTTGTTTTTTTTTATTGTTTTTCGTGGATATTTTTTTTTAAGAGATTTATCTTTTTTAGCGTGTTGCACTTGTGATCACTTGAAGTATTCAGAATAAACTAACTCCGGCATTTAGTTTGGAATCTGTATTGTAAACAAAATTATAGAAAAAATAGCAATAACACAACAACAACGTAAATCTTTTTATAAAATGTATTGCGTCTACAAAAAATTAAATTCTGTTGTACATAGATTTTTTTTATATTTTTTATGTTTTTTTTAGTATTTTTTACAGACAAATAGCCTTTGAAGTTTGAGTTGGTATATTAGGTTTGAGTCTGTATTGGTAACATTTCGAAAGAAATGTTTATCATTAGACAGGGAAAATGCAATTACATTGAAAAGTAATGTGTTCAACAGCTTTTAAACTTGCATTTTACTACTTATTTACTCATAGGCATTCTAACTCTTTAGTACTTACCACCATCGCTTACAAAAATCTAATTAAATAAGTCATAACAAATAGGGAGTTAAAGTTGTTTCTCTCACGTTTTCACACAAAAGTACTATTTTCACTGTGTATGTGTAAAAAACAAATATAGGTACTTCCGTATTTGAAAGTAAGTCATTATAAAACTACTTAAAAGTAAAGCAGAATATGAAGTTGTTGTGCAGGTTTTTACTGTAATTTTTTTCGGAAATTAGTACTTTAAGGATTAAAATTTCGTTTATACCATTTTTATCTGTTTACTAACCTATAGGCAAGACTATTGGCTTTTACATAGACCACTCACCTATGTAGTATATGGATCGACTGATAAGCCATAGACTAGTCCGTGGATTACACTACAGACTAGTTTATTGATAAATCTATTAATTAGCCTATAGATTAGTCTATTTAGCAGTATAAGTAATAAATTAGTATATGGACTGGACTAGTATAAGGACTAGTCTATATATTTGCATAGAATGGTAGAATATTAAAATTTTCAAAAAGGATCAAACTTTTCCATCTGAATTCCCTTATAGAGAAACATTTTCGTAAGTGATCATCAAGTTTTTGCTTGTTATATAGGGTACCTTACCAATCCACCTTGATTGCTTAATCCCCAATGCTGCTAAATGTTTCACTTACATACAACAACAAAAATAAGTTTAAAGCTTTATTATACACGTTATTGAATGTTGTTGTTGCTATTGCTGCCAGTCAGCCAGCGAGCTGTTGTTGATCATTCTTGATCATTCTATACAGCAAGTGCGGCGTATTTAAAACCAGTCCTCTTTGGATTTTCTCTGTAAACGGCTGCTCTCACCTTCATTGAGCAGACACAAGACAAAATTTTATAAAATACTTGTTATTTGTTTGTTGTATTTACTGCAAAAACGCACAAGCATATGTAGTAGATATCAGTGACAAAATGCTGCTGCCACATATAGTTGGCGACACTTAAGTGGTGTGTGGCATGAGGTAATACACAAAATAGTAAGAGGAAATTTTGTTTAAAATAGTAAATAAATCAGTTATCAATAAATTTCGTAAATTTTTAAAAAGTTTAAATATTTTCAAACTCAATTTTTTTTTCGCCAAGTGCGTTTAGTTTATTTAAATATTTAATGAAATAGTTGCTGTACTGAAATACTTTCATGTTTAAAGGCTTTTAAATGATGTCAGGTGTTTAAAATTAAAAGTTTTTTTTTGCGAAGGCTGTGAATTGTATAATATAATAACGGTATTGAAAATAATGTAAATTTTTGAATATATTTATAGAATTATATTCTCAATTACTTATAACAATTACTCAAATAAGTAAATGCGTGGTGGTTAATCTATTTTATTATACACATAGTTTCAAATATTTCAATCACACCCGGTTATCAAAAGCTAAACAACCTTATTGGTGTCATTTTATTACGAGGGTGGTATGATAAATGTGGCTTATTTTGTTTATGCAAATGTAAAGTTTGCATTAAAATGTAATAATTGCTTAAACGTTAATTCTTCAGTTTTAATTAATGTTCTGTTTAATGGCTTCTGAACTATTTAAGCAATATTGATTATATAACAGGACCCTTTTTTCTAGGAGTATTAATGTACTGAGCATATTGTACTGAGATCAAGATTCCCTGGTAGGGAACTGATTATTTGTATACCCACCATTAAAAAATATGGGGGATATATTGATTTTGTCATTCCGTTTGTGACACATCGAAATATTGATCATAGACCCACAAAAGTATATTCTGGGCCCTTATTAAATTCTAATACGATCTAGCCATGTCTGTCCGTCTGTCTGTATGTTGAAAGCACGATAGAGTTTGAACGGAAAGAGCTAGAGTGTTAAAATATTTCACAAATATTTCTTATAGGTAAGGTTTATTTGGTATTGAAAATGGGCAATATCGGTGCACGTTTTCGCAAAGCCCCCATACAAGTGGCCCCCCGAAAAACTGCTTTAACCGTAATAACTGTTTTAAAATGCGAGTATAGCGATGAAATTCGACACAAATAAGTTTCATATGAGGCAAATTCTCTCTACCAAATTTTATGAGGATCGGTACATAAATGACCCTACCCCTCATATAAGGTCCCCTTCAAAAAACGAGTCTAGCGCTAAAATTCGATATAAGTAAGTTTCTCACTATCAAAAATCTATTTACCGAATTTTATGAGGATCGGTCCATCAGACCCTACTCCCTATATAAGTCCCCCTTCAGAAAATTACTTTAACGCTCATTACTGCCTTAATAATAAGAGTATAGCGATGAAATTCGACATAAGCAAGTTTCTTATGAGTTAAAATCTCTCTACCAAATTTTATGAGGATCGGTCCACAATTGACACTACTCCCCATATAAGGTCCCCCTCAGAAAATGACTTTAACGCTCACTACTGCCTTAAAAATAAGAGTATAGCGCTGAAATTAGACATAAGTAAGTTTCTTATGAGCACAAATCTCTCTACTGAAATTTATGAGAATCGGTCCATAGTTGACATTACCCCCCATATAAGACCCCTTCAGAAAATGACTTTAACGCACATTGCTGGCTTAAAAATGCGAGTATAGCTATGAAATTCAATATACAGAAGAAAGTCTCTTACAAGCCAAAATCTCTCTACTGAATTTTATAATTGACCCTGATTGACCGCCCATATATGTATGTTCATGGTTAAAAAATTGGACAAAAATATTTTGTTTTTAGAAGTAAATATTTTGTTATCCGACACATATATCAACTTAAAGTTTATATGGGAGCATTCCATTTACGGCATACGGTTTGATGGTGGGTATATAAGATTCGGCATAGTTGAATATTACGCTCTTACTGGTTGATTTTTATTTCGTTGCAATTTTCATAGACAGAAATAGTCTATGTTGTCCAATTCAGATAAACAGCTGATATTGTGTAAACAGTATCTTTAATATCAAAGCTTGTTGCTACAACTTTTATAGTTTTTTTTTTTTTAATCTAATAATTTTACCCGACATATTGAGCAATAATGCACTGAATTTTCTTGAAAGTCTGTATAGGTTTTTTGCTCGATTACCATATGTCATAATAACTTAATGAATGAAAATATGACACACTGTTTGAAAATGTGCTGCAAACTCGAAACTAAAAGCAAAACCTTAAAACAACATAGTAAATCTACAACCACTTAAATAATTCATTGCAACTCATTAACTATGATTGTAAACGGATTTACAATGTGTAAGTCAACTTTTTTTTTACTCTCCATGCTGATGAATAAATAAATAATTAAACAAACATTTCAACGCTTGCTCCAACATCTAACTTGTCTTTCACCAATAAATCCGCACGTGAATCACTAAAGGAAAACTTGTTTTTTGGAGTAAAAACTATAAGAGACACACTAGACAGACAGACAGATAGATTTGTTTTGAGTTAACATTGCTCTGGTTGTTGTTATTGTATTCAAAGTTTGTAGTTTATTGTTAGTTTTAGTAACTTCATACATAATTAACAATTTCTAATTTAATAGATACAAAATCATGGAAACTTTGTTTATACCCTACAGCTAAAAATACTGTTGGTAACACTTCAGTAAATATAGTTGTGTTTGTGTGTGTGTGTTTAATCATGTTGATGATGATGTCCGGCAGTTATTGAGAGATTTGTTAATTATGAAATTATTAATGACTTTCTAATTTATTTTTGATGTTAAAGCTTCCGCCCTAATAAGATCATGTAAATTGTATAATAAAAGTCTAAAATGAGCTAATAAGTATAAGATTAAAAAAATATTTTGCAGAAGATACGAATAATTGAGTTGCTCAAAATTTGTCAGTTAAAATTTTTCAACATGTATGTAATTTTTGTTTATATTTATTTTTAATTAAAATCCAAAACACATTTTAATTTTATTATAGTGCTCTCATTAATGTCATTCTTTTTTAAATCTACATTTTTTATTTTGTTTATCTTTTGCAAACCGGTTAATCGTTAATTTCATTGTCATGCAATTCATTTCAATTTGTTAATTTTTTCTAAAGAAATATTATTATTTTTTTATTAATTTTATTTAAATGAATCATTTCGTAATTATGAATGACTTAACGATTACATTTTGTATAAAAATTTTTAATACGTTGTTTTTTCTGTTTATGGAAAAAAACATTTTAATTTTATGTTTTCGCCTGAATACAATGAAATATATATGAAAGAAACGAAGCAAAAATAGTGATGAAAATACTTTCATAAATTTAATAACTACTAAAAATGTCTTCATAAATTTCATAAAAAACATTCATATGACAAATGACCGACAGAGAGGAAGGTTAAAAAATATATTAATAAAATAAAAGTAAAAATTTAAAAGAATATAAAAATAAACATTTCTTTTATAACTATAAAGATATTAAAATGTAATTAAGTTGATTATACATGTATATGGTATAGCTGGTAACATAATGTGCCCTATATCAAGCGACACGCAGATTCGACTATACATGTATAGAGCAGACTTACTTATATTAGAGAGAGAGAGAGAGAAAGCTGAACTAGAACTAGACTGAACTAGAACTGAACTAGAACTGATCTAGAACTGAACTAGAACTGAACTAAAACTGACTAGAACTGAACTAAGACTGAACTAGAACTGAACTAGAACTGAACTAGAACTGAACTAGAACTGAACTAGAACTGAACTAGAACTGAACTAGAACTGAACTAGAAACTGAACTAGAACTGAACTAGAACTGAACTAGAACTGAACTAGAACTGAACTAGAACTGAACTAGAACTGAACTAGAACTGAACTAGAACTGAACTAGAACTGAACTAGAACTGAACTAGAACTGAACTAGAAACTGAACTAGAACTGAACTAGAACTGAACTAGAACTGAACTAGAACTGAACTAGAACTGAACTAGAACTGACTAAACTGAACTAGAACTGAACTAGAACTGAACTAGAACTGAACTAGAACTGAACTAGAACTGAACTAGAACTGAACTAGAACTGAACTAGAACTGAACTAGAACTGAACTAGAACTGAACTAGAACTGAACTAGAACTGAACTAGAACTGAACTAGAACTGAACTAGAACTGAACTAGAACTGAACTAGAACTGAACTAGAACTGAACTAGAACTGAACTAGAACTGAACTAGAACTGAACTAGAACTGAACTAGAACTGAACTAGAACTGAACTAGAACTGAACTAGAACTGAACTAGAACTGAACTAGAAACTGAACTAGAACTGAACTAGAACTGAACTAGAACTGAACTAGAACTGAACTAGAACTGAACTAGAACTGAACTAGAACTGAACTAGAACTGAACTAGAACTGAACTAGAACTGAACTAGAACTGAACTAGAACTGAACTAGAACTGAACTAGAACTGAACTAGAACTGAACTAGAACTGAACTAGAACTGAACTAGAACTGAACTAGAACTGAACTAGAACTGAACTAGAACTGAACTAGAACTGAACTAGAACTGAACTAGAACTGAACTAGAACTGAACTAGAACTGAACTAGAACTGAACTAGAACTGAACTAGAACTGAACTCTGAACTAGAACTGAACTAGAACTGAACTAGAACTGAACTAGAACTGAACTAGAACTGAACTAGAACTGAACTAGAACTGAACTAGAACTGAACTAGAACTGAACTAGAACTGAACTAGAACTAGAACTGAACTAGAACTGAACTAGAACTGAACTAGAACTGAACTAGAACTGAACTAGAACTGAACTAATTTTCCTTTCTAGCAATGTGAAATAAGTCTTTACTTAATATTTAAGCAATTCAGTAATGAATATGCATAAACTTTTGCAAATTTCAACATTTTAATACTATTAAATTAATAACATAACTAATTTTCCTAATGGCTGCATACACAACACTTGTTAAATTAACTTTAATAAACAACAATATACTGTCAATGATGCATAAAATACTTTAACAGCATAAATCTTTATCAAATAAATTTAAGCACACACTGTCAATGCTTTAACACTTTCTTCCAAACACAACATCCGTTTTGACACAAAGAAGTATGTAAAACGATTATAAAGATCAGACAGCAATAATCAACCCTTTATAAAAGAATGAATGTAAAAACGAAAAAATATACTAAAACCCTAAAGAAACTGTCATTGAAATAAAGATACTAGTCGTGAACTTACAAAAGACTGTAAAATAAAACATGAGAAATTGTGATTTAAAATCAGTTAAATCGCTTCATATCGTTAACAATTTGTTGGGAAAATTTACGTTTCTGACACGCACAAATGCATGTCAAGTTAAATACACTTACAGACATACGCACTCATATTTGCACAGATATTTAAACAAAGTCACAGATACACAAATAAACATGCTCAAGACATACTTTTATATGTCGTACACCGATGACATATTCTGATGCACAAAATTACATAGATGAATAAGCATAATCATAATAATAGAGACATAAATAAACATATTTACATGCGTGATTGTATGTCTGTCCGCCCATCCGTCTGTCTTTCGATTTGACATGAATGAGTAAAAGCCGTGACATGTATATGACAGAAAAAATTGCAGTTGGCAAGAAAAAAGAAGGCGATGAAAATAAAGAAAGATATAAAAAAAGAAAACAAGTGGTTTTTTCATGTATTCAAGTTGCATAAATCGCGTATAATCTTAACACGAATGAACGACTGCATAAAAGTAATTGTTATTGTTGTTCTTCTTGTAATTGTTATTGTTAGAAGAAAAATAATAACAATACAAGAACGCACTTATACACTTCTCTTTCTTCCAAAAAATCTACTTTTTTATAATAACTCACTGGCAAAATATGTAAATGTAGATGGTAAATGTTGTTGAAACATACATACACACATAAATACTTACTTGCAGAATATAAACTAAAGTACACACATTTCTACCTCTAAGTAATATTAATAATGAACCCAACATACTTGTATGCATGAGTATGCACTCGTAGTCGCTATAATACGTTAAGTGGCTGTATTGCGTATACGCAACATTGTATAACTTAACTTGACACATACAAACACCCTCCACTACTTAGAATAGAGTAAATATGTGGCAGACAATAGAAAAAGAAAAACAAATATATATGTTGACTTTAAAATAATGAATGCATTTATGCAGTTCGTTTCTGAGGGGAAGGTGAACTAAGGCAATGATTTCAAATGTTTCTGCAATTAACCTCTCTATATAAAGCTCCTTTTTTTGCAGTATAGCGTTAGTTTCTGATATCCAATAAGATCACATATTTTGTTACTTCGTACCTAAGACAGATCGTTCAACATATATTCGTTTGGGAATTCAAATATCAGTAATTAAGGAGCCAAAGATGTGACAGTAATTGTGAAACAGGCATGGATAATTCAGTACTTTAGTACTTTTTTACATCGCAAATACCGCGGTAGCCCCACGACCACTACGACTAACATATTAACTGTAATATTTCTAACTTATAAACTTTTAGAACAAAGTAGTCAATAGTCTATAGTCTAGTCTATAGTCTAGTCTATAGTCTAGTCTATAGTCTAGTCTATAGTCTAGTCTATAGTCTAGTCTATAGTCTAGTCTATAGTCTAGTCTATAGTCTAGTCTATAGTCTAGTCTATAGTCTAATCTATAGTCTCGTCTATAGTCTAGTTTATAGTCTAGTCTATAGTCTAGTCATTTGTCTAGTATATGGTCTAGTCGTTAGTCTAATCTATGATCTAGTCTGTAGTCTAGGATATAGTCTAGTCTATAGTCTAATCTATAGTCTAGTATATAGCCTAATCTATAGACTAGTCTACAATCTGGTATATTGTATAGTCTATAGTCTAGCTCTGCAAATGGAGATGTATTTCCGAAATTATTCTTCTATCAGAAACAGGGCTGTTTCCAGGAACCATTCCTTATCAATAGACTACTGAGTTCTTCACCAGCTAACGCATTCATTCATATAAATTCCTGTTGCCTGCATTTCTTACTTTCTGCATTTTCATTCATACATTCGTATCAGCATTTGTGACACGTTTTCTTTTTTTTCCATCGTATTTTCCTCCTCCACTTAATTTTCAGTTTTGAATTTGAGTTTGAGTTCGTTTTGTGTTTTTTTTTTCATTACATTTTCTATATGTATGAGAAGTATTCAGGGTTATATTAAAGTGCACTTGTTAACGTCTGCCAGCCAGCTAGAGAGAAGTTTGTTGATGTAGGTATGCACTTATGTGTGCCTGTTGTATGTGTACTTTAGTGTCTGTAATTGTATAAGAAAGTGTGTGAAAGCTGTATATTTACGCGTTTGTGTGTGTAAAATGTTTAAAATGCAACTGTTTAATCACGTGGGGCAGACGTCATCAAATATGCACGCATTTATATGGAGAATGTGTGTAGTATTTGTATGCATAGTGTTGGTATTATTGGTAGAATGTTGGCTGTCTGGCTTATGTATGTAAGTAAGTATAGGTATATTCATTCTTCTTGTTGACAAGACTTATTGTGGTGTTGTCGTCATCGTAGTTGTCGTATCCTGAGCTTTTTCTTACTTGCTTGATTCTGTCATTCTATCTTATTTGTTTGTGTGCTTGTTTTTGCTTACTTGCTATTTATATACATATGTACATGTAAGTGTAAGTTTTTCTCCTTTTATGTCTGTCCGTCTGTCTTTACTATTCAGCTTGGTTCAGAATTCTGTGCTGTTTGCTTAATAAGGTAACAGGCGTTTGGTTGGATGGATATCACGTGACACTTTAGACACCTTTTCATTTTAATGAGTTGATGGTGCGTCACTTCAAGTGGCAACAAAAATGATTATAGTTTTCTTTACGTTTTTTTTGCTTTTGTTTCTGTTGCATTTTTTCTTCTTTTATAGCTGGAAATACAAAAACTTTCGTCTATATTTGAAAGACAGGTCGGGCGAGAGAATGTATGTATGTAATATTTTTTAGATGCCTTTACTTTTCATCAGACTGGTGTTGCAAGTTAATTAAGTACGTTGCCACAATAGGTTTGAGGTAATAATTTTTTCAGCTTGTGCAACTTTTCTTAAAAGCGGTAGAAGGAATTAAATAACAACAGCAACGAAAACAAAATTATTTTTTTTTGCTGCATATGGGGTTAAATAGGGTTATACGTACATATGTATGTGTGGTTGCACACACACAAACACTTACCTTTAAAAAATATTGACATTTTATTCGTATGTGGCAATGTATGCAGCAAAAAGTTTAATGACATTTCACAGCTTAAAATCTGAAGAACAAAAACAAAAAATAAACAAACAACAAAAAAATCATCATCATTTACACACACATACAGGGACAAACAACCGTGTTGAAGAGTCAAAAACGACAATAACAACAACTACAACAAAATTGTAGACAAGCACATGTAGAACGACAACAACAAAAAGTATTTGTTACACCAACAACAAATACTGTGAAAAAAGAAATACAACAAAATTTGTTGTTAAAAAAAAATCAAACACAAGTAGAAAAAAATAAAAAGAATTTCAATTGCATAATGGCGCATGTGTTGCTACCGCTTTTCTGCAATCGTATATGTTTTCTTTCTGTGTTCGTCTAACAAACATGCAGCAAGGATATGCATGTCATGCATTGCACTGAATGCTAAATGTTAGACTCTGGATTTTGGACTGAATTTCTGCAATGACCTTTGTTAATGTAAACTTTAGCATTTGCACTATTTCGTATTTTTGTGTATAAGTCATTTTAAAACCTAAAAAATAAAACATATACTGAGAAACTAGACAAATTAATCTTTCCGAAGGTAACATGCCAAACTAAAATCTAATATCATCAATATTCTAAAACCCCTAATATGTTAACCTCAGGAATAAAATCTCTTTTTTCATGTGATTTCGTAGAGAACTATAAACTGTTCTTCATTAAGCACATACTAATATTGGTACAAACCCTGATCGGAATACATTAGTTTCAAAAGTTGGGTCATAAAATCCTTCATATTTAATAAATTCATTAAGAGTGTATAAAATAAGTCTGGCTGAATACCCCTTTTATAGTTAAATAAAAAAAATTTAAACATCCAGACATACGAAAACATTCTTAAAAACTGCATGTATGTATGTGTGCTTATATCACTATATACATATGTATGTATGTAAAACAAAAAAGACTTTGGATTCTTCTAACATAAAAGTGTTGCTGTTTTTTCTCATTTTTTAAAACAAAATTTCTTTTTGTTTTTTCTACTTTGTAGACTTTAAGAGCTTTTGTTAATAGCTCACAGAGGAAGCCATTTAAGTGGTTCTTCTTGAGAATTTATATTCCAGACAGCTTTCCCACACTTTCACAATTACACAAATACATGTACATAGCTTACGAAAACCTTTACAATTCCACATACATACATATATAACTATGTATATGTATTTGTTCCTATATGAATTGTTTTTGTGTAATAGGCACATACACAATGAACCAGAATTTTTATACTTTCTATTCATTCTATTAGAGTTCTTGATGTTGTTGTTATTGTACTTGTTATTTTCTTCTTAACATTTGTTTTCTGTCATGTTGAAACAATATTCAGCCTACACTTTACATTATCTTTCATACTCCAACACACTACGTCTAACTCTTACACCTGCCCGTGTCCATGTTCATGTCTGAATGGGTGACAGTATGACTGCTTACCATGGTTAGTTAATCAAATTGTTTACCAGTTGTTACCAGAAGTCCAACAATCAGTTTTTGTTGCTACCAATAATAATGAAGATGGATTTGATAATGATGATGATGATGTTGAAGTTGCTACTGTTGAAGACGAGACGAGGTTGATGAGGAAGATGACCTAGATAAGACACGTTTTTATTGCATGAAATACAATGTAAGTACATACCGATTACAATATAGTATGGGCAATACATTATTTACACTTGTACTTATTTCTACAATACAAATATAATACATTAATGACCCAAAACAATAATCGCATTTTCTGGATTTTGTAATTATCAGTGTTCCCATTAGCAGTAGCATAAACGTATGTATATATGTACGTACATACATATATAAATTGTACAAATTGTAGTGCATTCTGTTTAGTCTACTAATACTCAAACTAAGCATTGGATATTTTTACTGACATAATTGCTCTTTAACAAAATTTCGAATCTTTAGTACGTGTATCAGTTATGAATTTAAACATTACCAAAAATCCGTATTCTCATGCCACACATTTAATGCATTCGTTGCATATTTATGATGCCAGTGAATACGAGGGTGTTAAAGCATGTGTGTTTTGCTTTTACGTGAATAAAAATGAGAAAGTCGTGTATTATTAAGGTATATAAAGGAGATACGAAACTGACACAATTTCCTATCCATGGATATACATATAATACTATAAGTAGTCTATAGTCTAGTTTATAGTCTAGACTATAGTCTAGACTATAGTCTAGACTATAGTCTAGTCTATCGTCTAGTCTATAGTCTAGTCTAGTCTATAGTCTAGTCTATAGTCTGTCTATAGTCTAGTCTATAGTCTAGTCTATAGTCTAGTCTATAGTCTAGTCTATAGTCTAGTCTATAGTCTAGTCTATAGTCTAGTCTATAGTCTAGTCTATAGTCTAGTCTATAGTCTAGTCTATAGTCTAGTCTATAGTCTAGTCTATAGTCTAGTCTATAGTCTAGTCTATAGTCTAGTCTATAGTCTAGTCTATAGTCTAGTCTATAGTCTAGTCTATAGTCTAGTCTATAGTCTAGTCTATAGTCTAGTCTATAGTCTAGTCTATAGTCTAGTCTATAGTCTAGTCTATAGTCTAGTCTATAGTCTAGTCTATAGTCTAGTCTATAGTCTAGTCTATAGTCTAGTCTATAGTCTAGTCTATAGTCTAGTCTATAGTCTAGACTATAGTCTAGTCTATAGTCTAGTCTAGTCTATAGTCTAGTCTATAGTCTAGTCTATAGTCTAGTCTATAGTCTAGTCTATAGTCTAGTCTATAGTCTAGTCTATAGTCTAGTCTATAGTCTAGTCTATAGTCTAGTCTATAGTTTAGTCTATAGTCTAGTCTATAGTCTAGTCTATAGTCTAGTCTATAGTCTAGTCTATAGTCTAGTCTATAGTCTAGTCTATAGTCTAGTCTATAGTCTAGTCTATAGTCTAGTCTATAGTCTAGTCTATAGTCTAGTCTATAGTCTAGTCTATAGTCTAGTCTATAGTCTAGTCTATAGTCTAGTCTATAGTCTAGTCTATAGTCTAGTCTATAGTCTAGTCTATAGTCTAGTCTATAGTCTAGTCTATAGTCTAGTCTATAGTCTAGTCTATAGTCTAGTCTATAGTCTAGTCTATAGTCTAGTCTATAGTCTAGTCTATAGTCTAGTCTATAGTCTAGTCTATAGTCTAGTCTATAGTCTAGTCTATAGTCTAGTCTATAGTCTAGTCTATAGTCTAGTCTATAGTCTAGTCTATAGTCTAGTCTATAGTCTAGTCTATAGTCTAGTCTATAGTCTAGTCTATAGTCTAGTCTATAGTCTAGTCTATAGTCTAGTCTATAGTCTAGTCTATAGTCTAGTCTATAGTCTAGTCTATAGTCTAGTCTATAGTCTAGTCTATAGTCTAGTCTATAGTCTAGTCTATAGTCTAGTCTATAGTCTAGTCTATAGTCTAGTCTATAGTCTAGTCTATAGTCTAGTCTATAGTCTAGTCTATAGTCTAGTCTATAGTCTAGTCTATAGTCTAGTCTATAGTCTAGTCTATAGTCTAGTCTATAGTCTAGTCTATAGTCTAGTCTATAGTCTAGTCTATAGTCTAGTCTATAGTCTAGTCTATAGTCTAGTCTATAGTCTAGTCTATAGTCTAGTCTATAGTCTAGTCTATAGTCTAGTCTATAGTTTAGTCTATAGTCTAGTCTATAGTCTAGTCTATAGTCTAGTCTATAGTCTAGTCTATAGTCTAGTCTATAGTCTAGTCTATAGTCTAGTCTATAGTCTAGTCTATAGTCTAGTCTATAGTCTAGTCTATAGTCTAGTCTATAGTCTAGTCTATAGTCTAGTCTATAGTCTAGTCTATAGTCTAGTCTATAGTCTAGTCTATAGTCTAGTCTATAGTCTAGTCTATAGTCTAGTCTATAGTCTAGTCTATAGTCTAGTCTATAGTCTAGTCTATAGTCTAGTCTATAGTCTAGTCTATAGTCTAGTCTTAGTCTAGTCTATAGTCTAGTCTATAGTCTAGTCTATAGTCTAGTCTATAGTCTAGTCTATAGTCTATAGTCTAGTCTATAGTCTAGTCTATAGTCTAGTCTATAGTCTAGTCTATAGTCTAGTCTATAGTCTAGTCTATAGTCTAGTCTATAGTCTAGTCTATAGTCTAGTCTATAGTCTAGTCTATAGTCTGGTCTATAGTCTGGTCTATAGTCTAGTCTATAGTCTAGTCTATAGTCTAGTGTATAGTCTAGTCTATAGTCTAGTCTATAGTCCAGTCAATAGTCTAGCCTATAGTCTACTCTATAGTCTAGTCTAGTCTATAATCTAGTCTATAATCTAGTCTATAGTCTAGTCTATAGTCTAGTCTATAGTCTAGTCTATAGTCTAGTCTATAGTCTAGTCTATAGTCTAGTCTATAGTCTAGTCTATAGTCTAGTCTATAGTCTAGTCTATAGTCTAGTCTATAGTCTAGTCTATAGTCTAGTCTATAGTCTAGTCTATAGTCTAGTCATAGTCTAGTCTATAGTCTAGTCTATAGTCTAGTCTATAGTCTAGTCTATAGTCTATCTATAGTCTAGTCTATAGTCTAGTCTATAGTCTAGTCTATAGTCTAGTCTATAGTCTAGTCTATAGTCTAGTCTATAGTCTAGTCTATAGTCTAGTCTATAGTCTAGTCTATAGTCTAGTCTATAGTCTAGTCTATAGTCGTCTATAGTCTAGTCTATAGTCTAGTCTATAGTCTAGTCTATAGTCTAGTCTATAGTCTAGTCTATAGTCTAGTCTATAGTCTAGTCTATAGTCTAGTCTATAGTCTAGTCTATAGTCTAGTCTATAGTCTAGTCTATAGTCTAGTCTATAGTCTAGTCTATAGTCTAGTCTATAGTCTAGTCTATAGTCTAGTCTATAGTCTAGTCTATAGTCTAGTCTATAGTCTAGTCTATAGTCTAGTCTATAGTCTAGTCTATAGTCTAGTCTATAGTCTAGTCTATAGTCTAGTCTATAGTCTAGTCTATAGTCTAGTCTATAGTCTAGTCTATAGTCTAGTCTATAGTCTAGTCTATAGTCTAGTCTATAGTCTAGTCTATAGTCTAGTCTATAGTCTAGTCTATAGTCTAGTCTATAGTCTAGTCTATAGTCTAGTCTATAGTCTAGTCTATAGTCTAGTCTATAGTCTAGTCTATAGTCTAGTCTATAGTCTAGTCTATAGTCTAGTCTATAGTCTAGTCTATAGTCTAGTCTATAGTCTAGTCTATAGTCTAGTCTATAGTCTAGTCTATAGTCTAGTCTATAGTCTAGTCTATAGTCTAGTCTATAGTCTAGTCTATAGTCTAGTCTATAGTCTAGTCTATAGTCTAGTCTATAGTCTAGTCTATAGTCTAGTCTATAGTCTAGTCTATAGTCTCCAGTCTATATCTAGTCTATAGTCTTATAGTCTAGTCTATAGTACTAGTCTATCTATAAGTCTAGTCCTATAGTCTAGTCTATAGTCTAGTTCTATAGTCTAGTCTATAGTCTAGTCTATAGTCTAGTCTATAGTCTAGTCTATAGTCTAGCTATCTCTAGTCTAGTCTATAGTCTAGTAGTCCTAGTCTATAGTCCTGTCTAGTAGTCTAGCTGAGTCTATCTGGATCTAATCTACAGTTCAGTTATAGTCTAGCGGAAAATTAATTCAGTACTTTAAAACCTAACTACTATTTTTGTTCTACGTTAATACTATTTAAAAATGTCAATTTTCTAGTCTGCCAGAAATCATCTATATGTTGGAACCGTCACTCTCTTCTCTTTTTTAATTGTTTACTTTTCTTCGATTTGGTATACATATTTAAAACTCAGATAGTCCTCGTGAAGGATTGAGATATGTACCTATATGATATGTACAAAATATATATATATAAATTTAGTTTCATGTATTTACAAAAAAGTTTGTCTGAACCCCCATAAGCAGACTTGGCCCGAGCACTCGTCATGTTTCCTTGTTATGGTCATTAATTGTTTTCTTGTTTACTTGAGTATAGAAGGGGAATTTTGAAAGCTAAATTCTTTGGTTTATTTTTTTCATCTATTTTTGCAGTTTTTTCTGGAATGTAGGTATATCTGTAGACATTGTTAAAGTTAGTTTTTGGATACAGGGTGTGATAAAATGAAGTGAAACTATAAATAGTATATATACTTACTATAAGATAACACACTTTTTTAAAGTTCGTAATGATTCGTTTTTAAAACTTCAAATTCCTACTACTTAGTTGTAGCTTTGTTTGTAGCATCCTGTTTTCAAGTAAACTTGTGTATGATTGCTTGCTTGTTTGTGTGTGTTTTATCTGTGCAACATACAACATATTTGTGGTTTTGTTTAGTCTTAATTCTTGTGCATGTTTTGTAATTTGAAACCAATTCGGGATTGATTGACTTGCTTACATGCATGAATATGTGATACTTTTTTTCAAGTTTTTGTTTTACTCATTTGCTTATAGTTTTTTTACTGCTGTTTTTTTTTTTTGTTTTAGCAGTGTTGTTGTATGATTTCTTTAGATCCTGAGATTATCGATAAAGTATTAGGGCAGTTTTTTTTTAAATTATCTTGTATGTTTTGTTTGCTGCTAAGCTTAACAAAACTTCTTTTAAGGTTTTAATGAGTATATTTCAGTTTATGTTAAGTATGGAATTAGTTTTACCCTTGTGTTTATTTCCCTTCTTTTAGCAACAATAAATAGTTAACCAGTTTGTAAGATGACGAAAAGTTACAATTCAGATGTTTCACAATTGTATAGAGAATAAATCTGGTTGGTATTTCGTAGCCAAGAAGTATTGGAGAAGTATATCGTGAAAATGGACGACATAAAAAAGCTTCAGAAAGAAATTTTTAATGTCTAAAAAAAATCATGTTTATTATCTAATAGATTTATTAATTTGATTAGACGATAAGTAGTTCAGCTTTTTCGTAAAGAAACAAAAAAATAAATATATTAAAGTAATTTATTAGAGACATTTGCAACAATTTAACACTTCACTATTTATACCATTTAAAAAGCCTGTTTCCACAAAAATCACTTAATTCGTGTTGCTGCCTAGCTTTTTATTCTTTGTTGCTTTTTTCGTGAAAGGACCCACAAATACATACATACATACATACATCACTGGCCAACTGCACACACAAATATCACCTTGACCTCTTCAATCCAATTGAAAAATAAGAGCTTAAATTGCAAGTGACAGAAAATCATTCAAATGTGTATTAAAACTAGATGGAGATTTATGTTGAACAATGTTTTTGAAAAATTTATCATGGAAAATGTACCGAGTTACTCATACAGATACACATAGTCACAGATACTAACACATTGTAATTTTTTGTTCGCTGCTAAAACAACACATTCCCTGCACTTCTACGTGGATGTGAGTGATTAAAGGACACTTCTGGTTTATCTTCTTTACTTAGAGACACTTAAGTAATGATTGTCTGTCTATCTTTAACATTACCTGGGAGCACTAAATACCTGTCCTCCTCTACGCATTTAAGATATACATATTTTTGTCAAAACTGCAGGGATTGTATTGTGAAATATGAAATATTTATTCTGGCACATATGAACAGATGATATGACTACAAACACTGGGTTTATGGTTTTGACTTTTATTTGTGGTATTAATGCATACGTGTGTAGTTTTCTATTTTACTTCAATTTTAGTTTTTTTTTTGCTTTTACATAGTCTCATTTTTGCATTCCCATTCTTAGGCCCATATCTTTATGTCTAGTTAGAAGTGCAACAACGCCAACAGCAGCAACAAAAAAGTAAATAAGAATAACAAAGACTAACCAAAAATGGAAAAAACAACACTGAAAAACAACTAAAAAATCCTTAAACGGAACATCTTCATGGATTTTTGTATTTTTTGTTGTGATACGTTAAGTTTAGTTGTGTGGAGAGTTTCATCATCTCACAAATCCTGTCTGATGTATAAGGTTGTCTTAGTTGCATTTGTTGTTTTTATAATGGTAGTTGTTGTTGTTGTTGTTGTATTGTTAACCGAGCCTAAAAATAATTTTGCTTTATTTGTTGTTGTTGTGCTCTCCATAATCTCTATTTGCTGCTTGTTTCGAAACAAGCAAAATCTAAGTGCAACAACACGGTAAATACGACTAAAACATAAATAAAAATATTTTTGTGTTGTTTGCAGAGTGTTGGATTTGCTTAGTGAGCATCCATAATAACAACAACAGCAGCAGCATCAGTAGCGGCAACGTGTGCATCTATAACATCGAAAAAGCCTAAAGTTTGTGGAAAAATAAAGAAATAAAATGAATGAATGGAGTTTATTCGTCTGCCTGTCAGTATTTTTAAAATAATTTTTTCTCAAATGAATATGTGTAGGTGAGTTGAATGCAGTCACAACAGCAGCAGCAACGTTGCATATTTGCAAAAAGCGAAAAATTAAAAACAAAAAATCAAATAGAAACAAATATAAAACGCTGACTGCAGACGTTATTTAAGGATGTTGCATACTCAAATATATGCAGCATATAATAATAAATCCAACAACAACAATTACTGCTGTTACTGCTGATGATGTTGTTGATGATGATGATGGTCTATTTTTTTGTTTTCGTGTTTTGTGTTAATGTTTTAATATTTTTTAATCGTTGTTTTTAGTCTGCTTTTGTTGTTGTTGTGTGCAACGTTATCCTTGTTATATTTGTATGAATTCGTCTGTGATTTAGTGTATTTTTGAGTACACTGTATGAAATTCTTATAAGGTGAGTTAATTTTAATTTTAGTTTCTCAAGCACATCAAACTGAGAGATTTGTTGTGATTTAAAATTCATGTTTAAATAATACCTTGACTATGATCTTGTGTGTATGTTATATCAGATCTGAAGAAATACATCTAGAATCGATTCCCACACCTAGGCCTAACTAATTGCACAGCAAAAGCTCGCTTATAGTATTCAACTGCGTAATAATACTTATCAAAAACTAATACATATCACTTTGATTATATTAAATAGTCTTTTTGTGTCTTATTAATAATGTGTTTTATAAGTACTTACATTCTCCTCTCAATGACACCACCGTGTTAAAATAATGTCTTAATATGAACATTTGAAGCTGTTACTCTTTAATGAATATTTTTGCTGTATAGTAAGCTATTTTGAGCTAGCTTTCGCTATTGCCACTTACTTTTATATAAAGTCTTCTCTCGAATAAGAGTACTACTTTAGAATTGACTGTTTAACTAGTTAATGGACTGATATAC
>NW_023994577.1:0-32500 GCF_015586225.1 Lucilia sericata
CTAGTCTATAGTCTAGTCTATAGTCTAGTCTATAGTCTAGTCTATAGTCTAGTCTATAGTCTAGTCTATAGTCTAGTCTATAGTCTAGGCTATAGTCTAGTCTATAGTCTAGTCTATAGTCTAGTCTATAGTCTAGTCTATAGTCTAGTCTATAGTCTAGTCTATAGTCTAGTCTATAGTCTAGTCTATAGTCTAGTCTATAGTCTAGTCTATAGTCTAGTCTATAGTCTAGTCTATAGTCTAGTCTATAGTCTAGTCTATAGTCTAGTCTATAGTCTAGTCTATAGTCTAGTCTATAGTCTAGTCTATAGTCTAGTCTATAGTCTAGTCTATAGTCTAGTCTATAGTCTAGTCTATAGTCTAGTCTATAGTCTAGTCTATGTCTATAGTCTAGTCTATAGTCTAGTCTATAGTCTAGTCTATAGTCTAGTCTATAGTCTAGTCTATAGTCTAGTCTATAGTCTAGTCTATAGTCTAGTCTATAGTCTAGTCTATAGTCTAGTCTATAGTGCTAGTCTATAGTGTAGTCTATAGTGTAGTCTATAGTGTAGTCTATAGTCTAGTCTATAGTCTAGTCCAGGGGTCGGCAAACTTTTGAGTCGGAAGAGCCAAAACTTACAGTTTACAAAACATGTGTTTTAAAAGAGCCACAAAATATTTGTTTATTAAAACATTACAAATGAATTTTTGTGGGTCACTCGAATGCGTTTTTAACACTTGTTATATAAAGATATAAAAGTTTATTAGAGTGGGGCGACAGTGATATCATTTAAAAGGCATTTGCCATAATACAGTGTCATAGTTATGTATATTAATTAGGCAGCGAGATAAAATTTTGCACAAGTTTTTTTATGTGATATATTGCGGACATCGAACCATAATTGACCAACCCCAATATAAGGCCCTTTTAAAAAAATATTCTAACGATCATTATTGACTTAACAGTAGCAGTATAGCGACGAAATTCGAGATAAACAAGTTGTATGAGAACAAGTTGTATAAGAACAAAAATCTATCTTCAAAATTTTAATTTAACAATCAGAACTGGCTTAATAATAGCAGTATTATGATGAAATTCAACACAAGCAGGAATAAAAATCACTTTACCAAATTTGGTGATGATCGGCTCATAATTGATCCTATCCCCATATTAGATCCCCACGCTTTAACGCTCAAAACAGGCAATATTAGCATAGTGGTGAAATTCGTCAGAAAACAAGTTTATTAGAACAAAAATACATACAACAGTCTAAAATACAAGTATAGTGATGAAAATCATCACAATCAAGTTTCATAGGATCCAAAATCTCATTACCAGATTTTGTAAGGATGGGTCCATAATACGTTTTCTGGTCCCTTATTTATTTATAGCCAAAAATTTTATGCAAAAAATATATCAATCTTTCATAGATCACTGTCATTAAAACGTGCAATATTTAAAAATTTTTAATTTTTTGGCATCTTCGCGTTCAAAAAATATAAAATTCTTTAAAAAAATATTAAAGTTTAAAGTTTTCAAATAGACCAAGTTTTTAGTATTTAACTGTATCCAAACTCTCCACATAAATTAGTTACTATATTTTAAATTTCCAAAAAATATCTTTTAATTCGAAAAAACACGAAATTTCGGAATGTATGATAGGGTGGGTCGAAAAAAAAAAGTTGAGTCAGTCACCCCCTACGATTAAAGATATGTTATTAACATTTCCAAAAATATAAAAAATATTTTTTTGCCACGCCTAGAAATACCGCCCTTTTTGTTTTTTATATATTACGTCGCCATTTTAAGTCCGATCGTAACATATAATATATCAATATTTATGGCTTGATTGTAGCTATATTTTACTCTTAGACAATTTTTTAATTCGACATCATATTCTATGCACGACTTCTGATATCTCGGATCCTTCCCCAAAATCTAAAAATGTGGCTATACTGGAATAAAGTATATTTAATTATATGAGCTATTATATTTTAAAATGCTCAGTTTTATGCATAAACAGCTATTTTACAGGTATTTATAGTTTTAACTACAAACAATTAATTTGCTAGGGATATGGTCGAAAACTATTTTTTCAAATTAATTTACAATACAAAAATTTCACTCTGCTCTCTACCTTAACACAAAAAAGATAATTTTATTCAGCATTTAATTTTATTAATTAATAACAAAATCACGTAGGTACATAAAAACTAAACATTTTATTTTATAAAAATTTATGAAAAATTAAAGAGTTCTGCTTTATAAAAATATTTCATGTTTTTACCATACAATTACTTGCATGTTTCTTCGTTTTTTTTAACAATTTTCAAAAATGTTTATGCTAATTTTTATAAAATGCAATAAATTTATTTAATGATATCTTAACTTTTCTTAAATAGTTATATATTTTTAAAAGAAGTTCTTGAAATAAAAACTAATAAAAAAATATTAGTCGGGAATGGCCGACCATATGATACCAGTTATGAGTATATATAAAATGTGATTTCTTTTTTAATAAAGCACTTATATTGAAATTTGTCCATTACTTTTTAAGCAATTTATTGATGAAAAACAGATTTTCTGAAAGAGCCTACACAGAAAAAATTATCGGTAGTTTATCTTCAATTAACATGTTTTTCTCTTTCTTTAATTTTAATTTAAACAATTTTTTATTTGTCTTGATTATCTCATTGTTTAAAACCTAAGTTTACAAATTTGATTAAATTTTTAATTGATTCAATTACTTTTTTAATTGATTGAAAAAAATTTTCTGGCCAACTTTTCTATTTTAGCTTTTTTTAAATATTTTATTTTGATTTCTTATGCTAACAATGTTTATAATTCTTAAATAGTCAATAAGATTTTAGGCATATAATATTCAAGTTTCTTGACAATTTATAAAACACTTTATATGTTCAAATTTGATAATAAAGTGATATTTTTTGTAAATGCTCAACGCATTGTTTAAGGGTAAAGTATTCCCTTAACATTGTGAGTAATCAATTAATAATTTGATTGTTTTAATCATCAACTTAATTGGTTTTTCATAAATTTTCTACCAAACAAACTAATTCATTTGATTAATAAATTAATAAAAAATTAGATATTATTTTTATTAAATATTTAATTTATACAATTAATTAATTAATCAATTTTAAATTTTGTCTCAATTATCGATATTAATTGTTCTGATTAATTCGTTATTTGAAAAAAAAGTATGTTTTTTTAATTTTTTTACAAATTTGATAATTGATATCATCATTTTGGTGATAGGTGCAAAACTTGCTTGATACAATTATTTTGATAATTGAAACATATTTTCAGTTTTTTCTGTGTATATATGGGAGCTAGGATCAATTATAGACCGATCCTATCAAAATTTGGTGGAGGTATTTATGTTCATATAGGAGTTAGATATGCAAAATTTCATCATAATGGTAGTGTTAAAGACGGAAATAACTTCAAGCCAAACGGACAAGCTCCGATTTAATTCATTTTCAAACAACTTCGTCCATTGGTAAAATGAAATATTTGAGCCTATTTTCATCAAATTATCTGGAAAATTGCGACTTGTAGTTTGATTACAGTCGGACGGACATATCTAAACCACTATATTGCTGTAGGATATACATAGTTAACTTTCTTCTATTTTGAAAGGAAGTAGGATATGAAATGGCTTGTAACTGAAAAAATAAAAGGATTTCTGTTTTATATAATTCATTTAAAAAAATGTTTTCGACTGTTTTTCTTGGCAAATTAATTGTTTGTTCTGAGAACGGTTGATAAATACTTGAACATTTTTAAATATCTATAAAATAGGTGTTTATGCATAAAAGTGAGAATTTTAAAAGCTAATAGTTCATATAATTCAATGTACTTTATTCCAGTATAGCCACAATTTTAGATTTTGGGGAAGGATCCGAGATATCAGAAATCGTTTATAGAATATGACGTCGAATTAAAAATTTTTCTAAGAGTGAAATATAGCCACAGTCAAGCCATAAATATTGATATATGACATGTTTCGATCGGACTTAAAATGGCGGCGTAATATATAAAAAACAAAAAGGGCGGTATTTCTAGGCGTGGCAAAAAAATATTTTTTTTTTGGAAATGTTATTAACATATCTTTAAACCTAGGGGGTGACTGACACAACTTTTTTTTTGTCCATAGAGACCGACCCACTCTAATGTATGATCATGTTCTACATCTTATTTAATTGCACTTCGTAAGAGTTTGTTTTTTTGTTTTCAATTAACACTTTAAAGAATTAAAAATTTTCTTTCAATATAACTTGTACATGGAACAAATTCAATGGGAGTTATAGGTTTGTATGGCTTTAGAAAGATTGGATCATAACTTGTTGTTTAAAGTTTCAAAAATTACTCTAAATTTTCATTTATTAGTTGGCTTTTTACCTAACTCTTCCAACTTGCGTTTAAACTTAGCATTTCTAGAGATCAAATACCAATTCCAAATGATTCAATGAGGATTTATTCTCAAATGTACGATTGTAAAAGCAAGGATATGAGCGAAAAGCTAATTGTTTTGTTTTCCTTCTTTCTCACTCAAAAAGTATATGTTTTTGTTTCGTTCATGTACAGAACGATTAAGCAAAGTTAAAAAGTTGTGTATGTATATTGTAGAAACTTTTGCGAATTGTTTTGTTAGTATTAAAACACTGCTCGTTAATCGATTCCGAAAGATTTTAAAATATATAAATATTTTTTTATAAAATAAATAAAATGTGTGTATGAAACTAAAGAGCCCCAGCTCCACATCCAAAGAGCCGCATTTGGCTCGCGAGCCATAGTTTGCCGACCCCTGGTCTAGTCTATAGTGTAGTCTATAGTGTAGTCTATAGTGTAGTCTATAGTGTAGTCTATAGTGTAGTCTATAGTGTAGTCTATAGTGTAGTCTATAGTCTAGTCTATAGTGTAGTCTATAGTCTAGTCTATAGTGTAGTCTATAGTCTAGTCTATAGTGTAGTCTATAGTCTAGTCTATAGTCTAGTCTATAGTGTAGTCTATAGTCTAGTCTATAGTCTAGTCTATAGTGTAGTCTATAGTCTAGTCTATAGTCTAGTCTATAGTCTAGTCTATAGTCTAGTCTATAGTCTAGTCTATAGTCTAGTCTATAGTCTAGTCTATAGTCTAGTCTATAGTCTAGTCTATAGTCTAGTCTATAGTCTAGTCTATAGTCCAGTCTATAGTCTAGTCTATAGTCTAGTCTATAGTCTAGTCTATAGTCTAGTCTATAGTCTAGTCTATAGTCCAGTCTATAGTCCAGTCTATAGTCTAGTCTATAGTCTAGTCTATAGTCTAGTCTATAGTCTAGTCTATAGTCTAGTCTATAGTCTAGTCTAAAGTCTAGTCTATAGTCTAGTCTATAGTCTAGTCTATAGTCTAGTCTATAGTCTAGTCTATAGTCTAGTCTATAGTCTAGTCTATAGTCTAGTCTACAGTCTAGTCTATAGTCTAGTCTATAGTCTAGTCTATAGTCTAGTCTATAGTCTAGTCTATAGTCTAGTCTATAGTCTAGTCTATAGTCTAGTCTATAGTCTAGTCTATAGTCTAGTCTATAGTCTAGTCTATAGTCTAGTCTATAGTCTAGTCTATAGTCTAGTCTATAGTCTAGTCTATAGTCTAGTCTATAGTCTAGTCTATAGTCCAGTCTATAGTCTAGTCTATAGTCTAGTCTATAGTCTAGTCTATAGTCTAGTCTATAGTCTAGTCTATTCTATAGTCTAGTCTATAGTCTAGTCTATAGTCTAGTCTATAGTCTAGTCTATTCTATAGTCTAGTCTATAGTCTAGTCTATAGTCTAGTCTACAGTCTAGTTTATAGTCTAGTCTATAGTCTAGTCTATAGTCTAGTCTATAGTCTAGTCTATAGTCTAGTCTATAGTCTAGTCTATAGTCTAGTCTATAGTCTAGTCTATAGTCTAGTCTATAGTCTAGTCTATAGTCTAGTCTATAGTCTAGTCTATAGTCTAGTCTATAGTCTAGTCTATAGTCTAGTCTATAGTCTAGTCTATAGTCTAGTCTATAGTCTAGTCTGTAGTCTAGTCTATAGTCTAGTCTATAGTCTAGTCTATAGTCTAGTCTATAGTCTAGTCTATAGTCTAGTATATAGTCTAGTCTATAGTCTAGTCTATAGTCTAGTCTATAGTCTAGTCTATAGTCTAGTCTATAGTCTAGTCTATAGTCTATAGTCTAGTCTATAGTCTAGTCTATAGTCTAGTCTATAGTCTAGTCTATAGTCTAGTCTATAGTCTAGTCTATAGTCTAGTCTATAGTCTAGTCTATAGTCTAGTCTATAGTCTAGTCTATAGTCTAGTCTATAGTCTAGTCTATAGTCTAGTCTATAGTCTATGTCTAGTCTATAGTCTAGTCTATAGTCTAGTCTATAGTCTAGTCTATAGTCTAGTCTATAGTCTAGTCTATAGTCTAGTCTATAGTCTAGTCTATAGTCTAGTCTATAGTCTAGTCTATAGTCTAGTCTATAGTCTAGTCTATAGTCTAGTCTATAGTAGTCTATAGTCTAGTCTATAGTCTAGTCTATAGTCTAGTCTATAGTCTAGTCTATAGTCTAGTCTATAGTCTAGTCTATAGTCTAGTCTATAGTCTAGTCTATAGTCTAGTCTATAGTCTAGTCTATAGTCTAGTCTATAGTCTAGTCTATAGTCTAGTCTATAGTCTAGTCTATAGTCTAGTCTATAGTCTAGTCTATAGTCTAGTCTATAGTCTAGTCTAGTCTAGTCTACAGTCTAGTCTATAGTCTAGTCTAAAGTCTATAATATATAATATAGTCTTGTCTACAATTTGGCGGAAAATTAGTATAGTACTGTTATTTTTATAAGTTAGTACTATTTTAAAATAAAAATTTTCCATGCCTGAGAAACACCAAGGAATTGAATTTTGGGGATTTTGGAGAAAATAATTTTTAGGTAATATTTTGGAAATTAGTCTTAATTTTTTACTGCAATTTATATTAAACCATTTCAGAATATAAAAATTCGAATAGGAAAATATTTCACCTGAAATATTAGTAAAATCCAATAATGTTAACCCATAAATGTAATTTTTCAAATGATACTTGGACCACCCCGTATTAAAAAAAAATCATAGGTACTCACCCTTTTTTACGGCACCTTCTCTGTATTGTGTTTGTTGTTGTTGCCATAACATAAATAGATAAATAGCGAACGAGATGATTGATTATATAATTTAATATTAATTGAATGATTTTTCAACACCTGTCTCCTTTTATTACGCGAACACAACAAGAAAATAGCGTACACACAGCAAAACACTTTTATTGACAATTTTCGTCGTACTTTTTTTACGGACATAAAACGAATGCACAACACACATACTCGAGCTCAACACTTGTTGATTTTTTATGATTTTTCTTATATTTTTATGTGACTGACTTTGACACCCCACGCTACAAAAAAAAAAAACAAATATGTATGTACAAATGTATGTTGTGTGAAAAAAATCAACAAAAACCTTTAAATTTAAAGGCGAATGAATACATAAAGAGGGAGAAAAGGAAAATATTAAGTAAAAAGAAAACAAAGGGACAAATAAATTTGTAAAAACTAGAACAAACATACATATGTACATATAAACATACACACTTATTTGCAGGTGTATTAAATTGTAATTTAACAAAATCTTAAGGAATTATTTACTTTAAAGCTGTTGTTGTATTTTTTTTAACAAATTCTTTTCTTTTTAAAATAAGTTGAAAATTATGATTTAATTTATTTTAAGTAAATTACTATAACAAAAATCTATTGTTAAACTACTTTAAGAATAAGCCGGCACTAGCAACAATGTAAATAAACCAACAACAGTAACAACGAAACATACAATGAAAAGAATTATTCCAAAAAGCAACAAAGCAAAAACAAAAGAACTACAAACAGCGCCGCCGGCAGCGCTGCATATTTGGCCACGGCTTAAGGTGGCATTATGATAAATAAAGATTTAAAGGTATTTTAAGGAATTTATGTCTTAATTACTTAATTTAACAATTGTTTAAACTAAAAGAACACACATACTTTAAGTACATTTGTTAATAAACAAAAAAACGAGATTCTACTTGAAGGATGGGGTGGTGCCTGCTCGGCTGCAGAGAGACAAACAAACTGCATAAATTTTTAATACATTACACTTTAATTAACACTTTTTCATTTAATTAATGGTTTGCATTCTTTAATTTTATTTAAATAACACTTTAATTAACATTTTAGTACAATTTTAATAAACTTTTGCACATTTTTTAATAATATTTTCACTTTCACCAAAATTTACACGAACCGAACCGTCCACGAAAAAATAGTAAACTACCAAATATGAATGAAAGGAATGTCAAATAAACTAAGAAAAAACGCGGTTTGTTTTGTTGTACATTATTAATGTTGTTGTTGCTTCTCTGTGCTTAATGCTAATTTTGTTATAGTCTTTTTTAGTGTGACATTAGAGATGGGAGTTTTAATATGACAGTAGTGATGGGTAATGTAAAGTGGGGGAAATATTAAAGTAATTATTGGGAACTATTATTTATCCAGTTTTAATGAAATTTAAAGATTTATTTCGATAGAAAATCGATATAATGCCGAAAATAATAAACACTTTTGACACCTTTTTTTACCCTCAGTTCAAACAAACCAGAATTTTGGATTACCTATTATGATTTAATCATGATTATAATAGAGTCTAGTCTATAGTCTTGTGGACTCGAAGTAAACTCTATACTAAACTATATAATAGCCAATGTTATAATCATTATTAAATCATAAATAATCTAGTCTGGTAGACTAGTTTATAGACAAGTATATAGTCTAGTGTATAGTCTAGTCTATAGTCTAATCTACAGTCTAGTCTAGTCTAGTCTATAGCCTACTCTATGGTATAGTCTATAGTTTAGACTATAGTCTACAGTCTGGCCTATAGGCTTGTCTATAATCTAGTTTATAGTCTAGTCTATAGTCTAGTCCATAGTCTAGTCTATAGTCTAGTCTATATTCTAGTATATAGCCTACTCAATGGTATAGTCTATAGTTTAGTCTATGGTCTAGTTTATAGTCTAGTCTATAGTCTAGTCTATAGTCTAGTCTATAGTCTAGTATATAGTCTAGTCTATAGTCTAGTCTATAGTCTAGTCTATAGTTTAGTCTATAGTCTAGTCTATAGTTTAGTCTATAGTCTAGTTAATAGTCTAGTCTATAGTCTAGTCTATATTCTAGTCTACAGCCTAGTCTATAGCATACTCTATGGTATAGTCTATAGTTTAGACTATAGTCTAGTCTATAGTTTAGACTATAGTCTAGTCTATAGTCTAGTATATAGTGGACTCGAAGTATACTCTAGACTAAACTACAGACTAGCCAATATCATAATCATTATTAAATCATAAATAATCTAGTCTGGTAGACTAGTTTATAGACAAGTATATAATATATAGTCTAGTGTATAGTCTAGTCTATAGTCTAATCTACAGTCTAGTCTATAGGCTTGTCTATAGTCTAGTGTATAGTCTAGTTAATAGTCTAGTCTATAGTCTAGTCCGTAGTCTAGTCTATATTCTAGTCTATAGCCTAGTCTATAGCGTACTCAATGGTATAGTCTATAGTTTAGTCTATAGTCTAGTCTATAGTCTAGTTTATATTCTAGTCTATAGTCTAGTCTATAGTTTAGTCTATAGTATAGTCTATAGTCTAGTCTATAGTCTAGTCTATAGTCTTGTCTATAGTCTAGTCTATAGTCTAGTCTATAGTCTAGTCTATAGTCTAGTTTATAGTCTAGTCTATAGTCTAGTCTATAGTCTAGCATATAGTTTAGTCTATAGTCTAGTCTATAGTCTAGTATATAGTCTAGTCTTTAGCCAAGTCTATAGATAACTATTTCTACTCTAGTCTGTAGTCTAGTATATAGTGTATTTTACAGTATAGTTTATAGTCTACTCTATAGTACAGTCTATAGTCTACTCTATAAGTAGTATAGTCTAGTCTATAGTTTAGTTTATATACTGGTCATGGAATTTTTACAAAATTTCCAGCTAATTATTAAATTTGACCACTTCTAGTGGATTTTCCAAAAACCTGGTGGTTTAGTATGTCACACGCTTTGACCGAAAGTGGTTAAAAAAATTGGCAACATTGGCTATACCATATACCTATGCCGTAGTAGGAATCGATGCTTTTGTTATTGTCAAACTTATTCATTAGATTTATGTTGAATTTTATTAGCATGAATTAATATTATAATGAACATCAGGCTGATATATAGAATGAGGCTTTTAGTGAGGGCTTAAGTGAATTATGGACCGAGCTCTCCTTAATTAAAAAAATATTAATTTTTAAAGACAAATTATTTTTGTTAAATCTTTAAAACCTCTAACTGGTTTTATGCAAGAAGTGTTATATAGAGTTAGGGATTGGGTTTATAGCTGTATTTTTAATCCAGTTATGAGAGTTTAAGCTATCTCCTGTAGGGAACCTTATATGGCGGGGAGAAGGTTCAATTTTGGACCGATCCTTATAAAAATTTTTACATACATATATTTTTATGCCGTTAGTGGGCGTTAAAGTCATTTTCTGATGTGGTACAATCAATTGAGTAGCGATCTTCTTAAAATATGGTAGAGAGATTTCCTTAGATTGTGCAATTTGACAACCCTATAATTATTTCGGCTTTATCGTTATGGCCCTTTAGACCTTCGATTCTGCCCAACTTTGCAGGACTCATATATCTTCTGATTTACAAAACCTCACATATCTCGCTTATTAATCTTTTATTAATACAATGTCTAATTCAAATAATTTTTAGCAAATTACTAATTTGCCAACTGCTTGGTCTATCTAATAATAAAACCCCTTCTATACTTAAATTCTTTGTAATACAATACTATACGTATCCATTTTCTGTTTTCCTTTCAATTAAAACTTATTTAGAGTGACACAAAATGACTATATTATTATGTAATTGTATTTTTTTTTATTAAATTATAATTAAATTGCACAATTTTAATAACCCAAAGAATGTCGTTAATCTCTCACAATTGTGTTTTAAATTTCATAATACAGATAGTTCAATTAAGGCGATTTAAATTGTTATTAAGCCGATTTCTTGAAATTTATATTTTTTTGCGATTTAAATTTTTCACTGCAAACTTTTACAAAATCATGTGTGAAAATATTCTGTTATTAAATTTTTTTTTTCTTTTCTTTTTAAAATAAATTTTCTTGTTTTAGACACAATTTACACCTATAAAAACACACAAACTGATAGAATTTTATAGAATTAAGCAGCCCTAAATGACAGGGAAATCTTAGAAAGAAAAAACCCTGAAAATATACAGACACACACAAGAATATTTTTGACAGTTGGGATAACTTAAAATGGTTTTTCTTTTATACTTTTTATTTTGAAACAAAAAAAAAAAATAAGACAAGAAAAGTTTTTTTTTATTTCTTAACTTTGGTGAATAAAACGAAACGGTCTTAACAGGTCTCAAGGGGAAAGTTGAATTTTTTCACTTTAAATTTTAAAACAAAAATGTATTACACAATTTATGCACACGCTTACATTGACACCTAGACGGACAGACAGACGAGCAGATAGACAGGCAGACACTACAAGGATTTGGTATATGGATAAGTTGGGTATGAGTACTTAGACTTATGCTTATTACATAAAAATATGATACACCCTTTTTTGCAGAAGTACTGCCTAAATTAATGTCAAAAGTGATTTTTGTTAAGTTTATCAGGAGAATTGAAACATTGTGAGATTTTCAGAATTGATAGAATGTTGATATTTTAATAACATAATGATTAAATCAGCGGTATATAAGGACTAAAATATTAAGATTCAAGGAATTAAACTAAACAAACTCCTAAACAGAGTTAAGCCAAATCCAGATCTTTCCCTATTTCTACCACTAAGTTCTATACAACTACAAAATATCGCGAATTATCAGAGATTCCCGGGAGGTATTTAAATATATCAAAACAAGGTTTGTTAGTTGCTCTTTTAAAAACAAGTTTATTAAAACATCTCTTAAACATTTTGCTATAGCTCGCCTTTAAAGTCGCTGAATATCCTCTCCTATACCTTTATAATTGTTTCAACCAAAATTTTTTTTAATGTTGGCAGAAACATAAGTAAAAAGTATAATAACAAGGGTATCACAAACCAAAAAAAATATTGTATGTTTGTCTATATACAGTACAACAAGGTGTTTTTCAATAAATTTTTGTCGAAAATAAAAGCGAGAAAAAGAAACATATCGCAAATTAGGCTTTAATACCTTCAACTTTTCTACTACTCGGGTCATACAATAACACAATCTTATATCACCAACTCCTCCTTTTACCTTACAAATTCATACCCTATACGGGGGCGACGCAACAGTTTGTCTTTTTTAAAAATATATACTAATAAAACCCTCATAAGGTAAGGAGAGTAAAAAAAAATAAAGGTAAACGTTAAAAGAATGTAATCTTTTTAGATCCAGAAATTTTGTCATTTCTCCTAAAGCTCAATGATGCAATTTCTGACTTAAAATTTAAATATATTCTAAACTATAGACTATATACTAGAAAATTAACTAGACTATAGACTAGACTATAGACTAGACTATAGACTAGACTATAGACTAGACTATACCTAGACTATAGACTAGACTATAGACTAGACTATAGACTAGACTATAGACTAGACTATAGACTAGACTATAGACTAGACTATAGACTAGACTATAGACTAGACTATAGACTAGACTATAGACTAGACTATAGACTAGACTATAGACTAGACTATAGACTAGACTATAGACTAGACTATAGACTAGACTATAGACTAGACTATAGACTAGACTATAGACTAGACTATAGACTAGACTATAGACTAGACTATAGACTAGGCTATAGACCAGACTATAGACTAGACTATAGACTAGACTATAGACTAGGCTATAGACTAGACTATAGACTAGACTATAGACTAGACTATAGACTAGACTATAGACTAGACTATAGACTAGACTACAGACTAGACTATAGACTAGACTATAGACTAGACTATATTTTTTTGCGATTTAAATTTTTCACTGCAAACTTTTACAAAATCATGTGTGAAAATATTCTGTTATTAAATTTTTTTTTTCTTTTCTTTTTAAAATAAATTTTCTTGTTTTAGACACAATTTACACCTATAAAAACACACAAACTGATAGAATTTTATAGAATTAAGCAGCCCTAAATGACAGGGAAATCTTAGAAAGAAAAAACCCTGAAAATATACAGACACACACAAGAATATTTTTGACAGTTGGGATAACTTAAAATGGTTTTTCTTTTATACTTTTTATTTTGAAACAAAAAAAAAAAATAAGACAAGAAAAGTTTTTTTTTATTTCTTAACTTTGGTGAATAAAACGAAACGGTCTTAACAGGTCTCAAGGGGAAAGTTGAATTTTTTCACTTTAAATTTTAAAACAAAAATGTATTACACAATTTATGCACACGCTTACATTGACACCTAGACGGACAGACAGACGAGCAGATAGACAGGCAGACACTACAAGGATTTGGTATATGGATAAGTTGGGTATGAGTACTTAGACTTATGCTTATTACATAAAAATATGATACACCCTTTTTTGCAGAAGTACTGCCTAAATTAATGTCAAAAGTGATTTTTGTTAAGTTTATCAGGAGAATTGAAACATTGTGAGATTTTCAGAATTGATAGAATGTTGATATTTTAATAACATAATGATTAAATCAGCGGTATATAAGGACTAAAATATTAAGATTCAAGGAATTAAACTAAACAAACTCCTAAACAGAGTTAAGCCAAATCCAGATCTTTCCCTATTTCTACCACTAAGTTCTATACAACTACAAAATATCGCGAATTATCAGAGATTCCCGGGAGGTATTTAAATATATCAAAACAAGGTTTGTTAGTTGCTCTTTTAAAAACAAGTTTATTAAAACATCTCTTAAACATTTTGCTATAGCTCGCCTTTAAAGTCGCTGAATATCCTCTCCTATACCTTTATAATTGTTTCAACCAAAATTTTTTTTAATGTTGGCAGAAACATAAGTAAAAAGTATAATAACAAGGGTATCACAAACCAAAAAAAATATTGTATGTTTGTCTATATACAGTACAACAAGGTGTTTTTCAATAAATTTTTGTCGAAAATAAAAGCGAGAAAAAGAAACATATCGCAAATTAGGCTTTAATACCTTCAACTTTTCTACTACTCGGGTCATACAATAACACAATCTTATATCACCAACTCCTCCTTTTACCTTACAAATTCATACCCTATACGGGGGCGACGCAACAGTTTGTCTTTTTTAAAAATATATACTAATAAAACCCTCATAAGGTAAGGAGAGTAAAAAAAAATAAAGGTAAACGTTAAAAGAATGTAATCTTTTTAGATCCAGAAATTTTGTCATTTCTCCTAAAGCTCAATGATGCAATTTCTGACTTAAAATTTAAATATATTCTAAACTATAGACTATATACTAGAAAATTAACTAGACTATAGACTAGAACTATAGACTAGACTATAGACTAGACTATAGACTAGACTATACCTAGACTATAGACTAGACTATAGACTAACTATAGACTAGACTATAGACTAGACTATAGACTAGACTATAGACTAGACTATAGACTAGACTATAGACTAGACTATAGACTAGAACTATAGACTAGACTATAGACTAGACTATAGACTAGACTATAGACTAGACTATAGACTAGACTATAGACTAGACTATAGACTAGACTATAGACTAGACTATAGACTAGACTATAGACTAGACTATAGACTAGGCTATAGACCAGACTATAGACTAGACTATAGACTAGACTATAGACTAGGCTATAGACTAGACTATAGACTAGACTATAGACTAGACTATAGACTAGACTATAGACTAGACTATAGACTAGACTACTAGACTAGACTATAGACTAGACTATAGACTAGACTATAGACTAGACTATAGACTATAGACTAGACTATAGACTAGACTATAGACTAGACTATAGACTAGACTATAGACTAGACTATACACTAGACTATAGACTAGACTATAGACTAGACTATAGACTAGACTATAGACTAGACTATAGACTAGACTATAGACTAGACTATAGACTAGACTATAGACTAGACTATAGACTAGACTATAGACTAGACTATAGACTAGACTAGAGACTAGACTAGACTATAAACTAGACTATAGACTAGACTATAAACTAGACTATAGACTAGACTATAGACTAGACTATAGACTAGACTATAGACTAGACTATAGACTAGACTATAGACTAGACTATAGACTAGACTATAGACTAGACTATAGACTAGACTATAGACTAGACTATAGACTAGACTATAGACTAGACTATAGACTAGACTATAGACTAGACAATAGACTAGACTATAGACTAGACTATAGACTAGACTATAGACTAGACTATAGACTAGACTATAGACTAGACTATAGACTAGACTATAGACTAGACTATAGACTAGACTATAGACTAGACTATAGACTGGACTATAGACTAGACTATAGACTAGACTATAGACTAGACTATAGACTATAGACTAGACTATAGACTAGACTATAGACTAGACTATAGACTAGACTATAGACTATAGACTAGACTATAGACTAGACTATAGACTAGACTATAGACTAGACTATAGACTAGACTATAGACTAGACTATAGACTAGACTATAGACTAGACTATAGACTAGACTATAGACTAGACTATAGACTAGACTATAGACTAGACTATAGACTAGACTATAGACTAGACTATAGACTAGACTATAGACTAGACTATAGACTAGACTATAGACTAGACTATAGACTAGACTATAGACTAGACTATAGACTAGACTATAGACTAGACTATAGACTAGACTATAGACTAGACTATAGACTAGACTATAGACTAGACTATAGACTAGACTATAGACTAGACTATAGACTAGACTATAGACTAGACTATAGACTAGACTATAGACTAGACTATAGACTAGACTATAGACTAGACTATAGACTAGACTATAGACTAGACTATAGACTAGACTATAGACTAGACTATAGACTAGACTATAGACTAGACTATAGACTAGACTATAGACTAGACTATAGACTAGACTATAGACTAGACTATAGACTAGACTATGACTAGACTATAGACTAGACTATAGACTAGACTATAGACTAGACTATAGACTAGGACTATAGACTAGACTATAGACTAGACTATAGACTAGACTATAGACTAGACTATAGACTAGACTATAGACTAGACTATAGACTAGACTATAGACTAGACTAGACTATAGACTAGACTATAGACTAGACTATAGACTAGACTATAGACTAGACTATAGACTAGACTATAGACTAGACTATAGACTAGACTATAGACTAGACTATAGACTAGACTATAGACTAGACTATAGACTAGACTATAGACTAGACTATAGACTAGACTATAGACTAGACTATAGACTAGACTATAGACTAGACTATAGACTAGACTATAGACTAGACTATAGACTAGACTATAGACTAGACTAAGACTAGACTATAGACTAGACTATAGACTAGACTATAGACTAGACTATAGACTAGACTATAGACTAGACTATAGACTAGACTATAGACTAGACTATAGACTAGACTATAGACTGGACTATAGACTAGACTATAGACTAGACTATAGACTAGACTATAGACTAGACTATAGACTGGACTATAGACTAGACTATAGACTAGACTATAGACTAGACTATAGACTAGACTATAGACTAGACTATAGACTAGACTATAGACTAGACTATAGACTAGACTATAGACTAGACTATAGACTAGACTATAGACTAGACTATAGACTAGACTATAGACTAGACTATAGACTAGACTATAGACTAGACTATAGACTAGACTATAGACTGGACTATAGACTAGACTATAGACTAGACTAGACTAGACTATAGACTAGACTATAGACTAGACTATAGACTAGACTATAGACTAGACTATAGACTAGACTATAGACTAGACTATAGACTAGACTAGACTAGACTATAGACTAGACTATAGACTAGACTATAGACTAGACTATAGACTAGACTATAGACTAGACTATAGACTAGACTAAGACTAGACTATAGACTAGACTATAGACTAGACTATAGACTAGACTATAGACTAGACTATAGACTAGACTATAGACTAGACTATAGACTAGACTATAGACTAGACTATAGACTAGACTATAGACTAGACTAGACTATAGACTAGACTATAGACTAGACTATAGACTAGACTATAGACTAGACTATGGAAAAATTCTATGAAATTTTAACAAGCTTTTTGGAACATAAAATATTGCGACAGGTTTATATAAAAATCAATACTCTTTCATAAATCTTGAATGAGGTAACTAACTCGCTATGAACTCTATACCCAGCTATTGAACCCTTGTTTTTCGTTATGAATAATTAAACATATAAATCACTTCATTGGAGTTTTTAATCTCTAAATCAGGGATTAAATTACTTAAAAGCGCTGATAAAACACCAACCGACCGAACAAGCCAGTGAGCGACTCTGACACCATCATCATGTCATATCCATACTTTTATTATGCTCTAACAAAAAGTACAAAAATAAATATTTAAAAAAAAAACAAACAAAAAAGCCCTTCATGAAAGAAACAGTTTATAGCTTTGTAACCGAAAAAACAAAGTGTTACCCATTTCAATCGGCTTTTTTATTTTCATTTTTGAATTTTTTGATAAACCCCAAAAAAAGCAGAGGAGCAAGAATCAACAGCAACAACAACAAACCAAATGAAAGGGATCCTAAGACCCACCGACCGGCCCAACAAACAAACGAATCTCATCGCTTGTATTAGCATTTTAATGCGACGTTTAATGTTTTATTTTCAAGTTGTCTTTTGTGTGTCTTTGTTAACAAATCCGTAGATCAAACATAAAACAGCATGTTCTTTTTTTTTCTTCTGCATCTTCCTCTTTTTTGAACAAAAAGAACTCTAAATAAATATATAACATAAAAAGTTTCTTTTATATCTTTTTATTGTTCTAAAATATACACACCAACACACACACATACACCTACAATAATCGTATGATATCGGTCGTGTGGGTTCTTACTATGTTTTTATCTTTATGCCGTGTTTTAAAAAAAATTTTGGTTGTTGTCAGTTTGTATCTGTTCTGTTTTCTTCTTCTAAAAAAACTACCAAAGTTTATTTTTCGGTTTCGTTTTTGTTGTTGTTCTTGTATACATTTATTTTGGGGTAACAAATCCTGAGCTCCCCCGCTTAAAACAAAGAAAGTTAAAGTTTAGTTATGGTAGCTTTTGTAGGCTAAAGATACGAGAGAGAGAGCAGCCACCAGCTAAAAGTACATGCAGTATACTGTTACATATTTTTTCTGAGATAGTAAGTATAAGGTGAAAGATACATATTTGCTTTAGGGGCAGAGATTGTAACGAATTTTGGAGGCACTACTGAACCCTATAAACTAGTCAGCTATGGACTAGTCTATGAGCTAGCATATTTACTAATCTAAAACTAGTATATTGACAAATATACTAACTAGTTCATTGACAACTCTATGTGGTAGTCTATGGATTCTTTTAGGGACAAGTCTATGTATTATTATATTGACTAGTTTATTGACTAAAATATTGACTGGTCTGTTGACTAGTGTATTTACTAGTTACTAATGGAATATTCGGTGGACTAGCCAAAGGACTATTCTATGGACTAGTTAATTGACTAGTCTATGGACTAGTTCTATGTACTCGTCTATTTACAAGTTTATTGACTATTATCTGGACTATTATATTGGCTAGTCGATTGATTTTACTATGCACAAGTCGATTATTCTATGGACTAGTAGACTGACTTTATTGAATATTCTGTAGACCAGTCTGTGATCTATGGACTAAACTATAAACTGGCCTATGTGTTAGTCTATGGACTAGTCGAGTGACTATTTTGTGATCTAATCTATGGCCTATATTATAGATTAATCTACTCACTAATCTTTGACTAGTTATAGTCAAAGATTAGTGAGTAGTTTATTGACTATTCTGTAGACCAGTCTGTGGTCTATGGACTAGACTATAAGCTGGTCTATGGACTAGTCGTGTGACTATTTTGTGATTTGTGAGTTATAGATTAGTACTTTGTATGTAATTTTCGTTGTGAATAGGGACTATGAAGGGTCATATGAGAACCTATTATTATGGAATTCGTGAGGATCATCAAGTCTTGTATACAACTTGGTTTTTGCAGCTTTTTGTCGAGATATGAGTTATTAAACATAATTATAAACTTAAAAGCCCTATTCGGCAGGTTCAGTTGTATGGGGCTAGGTAAAATAATGGACCGATGTAAACCATTTTCAACAGGCTTCGTCTACGGTACCATAAAAGATCATGTGCCAAATTTCATTGAATTATCTCCAATATTGCGACCTGTAGTTTGATTACAAGGTTTAAAAGCCCTATTCGGGGGTTCAGTTGTATGGGGGCTAGGTGAAATAATGAACCGATGTTAACCATTTTCAATAGGCTTCGTCTACGATACCATAAAAGATCATGTGCCAAATTTCATTGAATTATCTCCGAAATTGCGACCTGTAGTTTGATTATAAGGATTACAAGCCCTATTGGGGGGTTCAGTTGTATGGGGGCTAGGTGATATAATGGACCGATCTTAACCATTTTCAATAGGCTTCTTGCGACAATAGAAGATCATGTACCAAAATTCATTGAATTATTTTCAAAATTGCGACCTGTAGTTTGATTACAAGGTTTACATGGATGGACAGACGGACGGACATAGCTAAATCGCCTCAGAAAATGATTCTGTGCCGATTGGTATACTTTAAGGTGGATATGGGACCAATATTATTGTGCGTTACAAACATCAGCACAAACCCAATATACCCTCCCCACTAAAGTCGTGTAGGGTATAAAAACATGAGAAAAAACATATATTCGAAAGATCTTTCAATTGCATTATAACTTGGAAATGAACTATACATGTATTTTTATACTTCTTGTGTATTGGTACAAGTAAGAAACTAGACCCGTGTCCCGTTGTTTGATGATTTAATATAAAATTATGACAATAATGGAGGCCTTTTGCAGACCTCTGCGATAAACTTACATGTTCCGATTTTTTTAATCTAAACATTTGAAATGTTGAAATACTAAATTCCGGTATTACACCCTTAAGCCCATTATTACAACTTGGCAATAACTAAAGGTAGGATTTTATAATGCAGATAACTCAATTCTAGTTATTATAATTGTACTTTAGTTAAAGAATATTGATAAAACATAAGGAGATCTTTCCGCCAACTTATCTTTCCCTATACATATAATAACCATAAACAAATTATCGGCATTATAAAATCCTATCTTTGGTTAGTGGCAAGTTGTAATAATGGGCCTTAATGGGATTCCAAAATGGAAATGCATAACTTGGATGTGAAATTGTTTTTGGGATGTTTCCTGATCAATCGGACGAGCAGCATCAGGATAAATGAACATTATCTGCACTGTCCAAAAGTGCAGTGTTTTAGTCAATTCAGTTGAACGGGAAATACTTGCCTCAATTTTACCTAAACAATACCACGTTTAAATATAAATAGATTATAATAAGAGATTTTATTTATTTTAAAAACAGCTGTAAACTAAAATGTCATCTTCAATATCAAAATAACAGCTGTATATAAAACAGTTGTGCCATAACGTGTCCTGACGTAAGTGACAATAAATTTAAAATTATATAATGTTTGATTTTTGGAACGTGCCTTGTTAGGAACTTCCTGTTTATCTAGAGTACACATAATAATTGTTTATTGAAGAGAAAATAACACCTTATAATTTTGGAACGAGAAGGAAGAAACAAAAAAGGGAATTTTAGTTCAAAACAAAATATGATAAGGAAAAAATCACTAACTTGAAGGATAATTTAAATATGTATGTATTTTGTAAAGAGGCGGATTAAAAATGCCCAAAGAATTATTACAGAAAATGATATAGCTGTTGCTAAGTTAAAAATATTACTGGAAAACGGGTCGTTCCGGAGTGACGTTCGTATTGTCATGCAGCGAAACTTCAGCGTAATCTTAATTAAAACCCTTAATAATACCGAAAAAGTTCTCAAAAATCTTTAACAATCCCTATAAATTTAAAAAATCCGCTTTTTTATAAATAATATAACTTTTTTAATCTTCAACCAAAGCATATCTAAATTACTCTAATACCACCTTGAAAACGTAGTGCCCAACAAAGATATGTAAATTTTGTTTTCTTTGTTGTTACTTTTTATGGCATATTTTACTTTTTAAAACATCTTCTATACCAAATAGTATAGCATTTCATTTTCTTTCTAAGTTGGTGTTCGTTTTGGGCCATTGTTTAAAATTAAGACTTTAGAAGAAAGTTGTGACACTTGTGAGGATAAAATGGTACACCATAAGAAGAATAAGAAAGAAAAAAACACACACACGCACACAAACCAACTAAACATGAACTGAAATCAAGAACCAAATGCGTATCAAGGTGGCAGGCATAATGAGATGCTTTAGCCACATTTTACAGAGTATCTTCGTTTGGTCGCTTCGTTCTTTGGTTGGTGTGTGGCCTTACAGTTTAAGACTTGAACCATAGAAGATGTAAAACAAGTAGTGACCCATCATACACCAATGTATAGTTTGTGTTGTATTGTGCTAGCCTTATCATTGTCAGTTGGTGTTAGTCGAGATGACCTGAAATATTATGCAGCATGTCATCTTTTACATATAGAATGAACAGACAACGAACGAGCCATTGGATATCACTTACACCAGGAAAAAAGTTTTGTTTGCGGTAATAGAGACATATTTTCAATGTCACAGCATGTCTTAGTCCATATTTAATAACTAGACATTAGAAGTTAATCTTAAATATTTAAATTTTATTGTTTTGTTTTCTTTTTGTGGGGGGCGAAAATTAATTTATTTTTGGGGGTTTTTAGAACAGAGGAGGATCTTATTAGATTAACATATTTCAAGAGATAATATAACAGTTTAGTTGTTATTTGGTTATTGATTAACGAGATAACTTTAGGTGACTGGAATAATGTAGGGATTTAAATAAATCTTAATGACCTTTTAAGAGGAAATACATAAATCAAAAATGGAATGCAAGAGTAATGGTTATCCCAAATCCATTATTGTGCTACTACTAACGAACGAACTAACTAACTAACTAACTAACTAACTAACTAACTAACTAACTAACTAACTAACTAACTAACCTAACTAACTAACTAACTAACTACTAACTAACTAACTAACTAACTAACTAACTAACTAACTAACTAACTACTAACTAACTAACTAACTAACTAACTAACTAACTAACTAACTAACTAACTAACTAACTAACTAACTACTAACTAACTAACTAACTAACTAACTAACTAACTAACTAACTAACTAACTACTAACTAACTAACTAACTAACTAACTAACTAACTAACTAACTAACTAACTAACTAACTAACTAACTAACTAACTAACTAACTAACTAACTAACTAACTAACTAACTAACTAACTAACTACTAACTAACTAACTAACTAACTAACTACTAACTAACTAACTACTACTAACTAACTAACTAACTAACTAACTAACTAACTAACTAACTACTAACTAACTAACTAACTAACTAACTAACTAACTAACTAACTAACTAACTAACTAACTAACTAACTAACTAACTAACTAACTAACTAACTAACTACTAACTAACTAACTAACTAACTACCTAACTAACTAACTAACTAACTAACTAACTAACTAACTAACTAACTAACTAACTACTAACTACTAACTAACTAACTAACTACTAACTAACTACTAACTAACTAACTACTAACTAACTAACTAACTACTAACTAACTAACTACTAACTAACTACACTAACTAACTAACTAACTAACTAACTAACTACTAACTAACTAACTAACTAACTAACTAACTAACTAACTAACTAACTAACTAACTAACTAACTAACTAACTAACTAACTAACTAACTAACTAACTAACTAACTAACTAACTAACTAACTAACTAACTAACTAACTAACTAACTAACTACTAACTAACTAACTAACTAACTAACTAACTAACTAACTAACTAACTACTAACTAACTAACTAACTAACTAACTAACTAACTAACTAACTAACTAACTAACTAACTAACTAACTAACTAACTAACTAACTACTAACTAACTAACTAACTAACTAACTACTAACTAACTAACTAACTACTAACTAACTAACTAACTAACTAACTAACTAACTAACTAACTAACTAACTAACTAACTAACTAACTAACTAACTAACTACTAACTAACTAACTAACTAACTAACTAACTAACTAACTAACTAACTAACTAACTAACTAACTAACTAACTAACTAACTAACTAACTAACTAACTAACTAACTAACTAACTAACTAACTAACTAACTAACTAACTAACTAACTAACTAACTAACTAACTAACTAACTAACTAACTAACTAACTAACTAACTAACTAACTAACTAACTAACTAACTAACTAACTAACTAACTAACTAACTAACTACTAACTAACTAACTAACTAACTAACTAACTAACTAACTAACTAACTAACTAACTAACTAACTAACTAACTAACTAACTAACTAACTAACTAACTAACTAACTAACTACTAACTAACTAACTACTAACTAACTAACTAACTAACTAACTAACTACCTAACTACCTAACTAACTACTAACTAACTAACTAACTAACTAACTAACTAACTAACTAACTAACTAACTAACTAACTACCTAACTAACTAACTAACTAACTACAACTAACTAACTAACTAACTAACTAACTAACTAACTAACTAACTAACTAACTAACTAACTAACTAACTAACTAACTAACTAACCAACTAACTAACTAGAAACATTTATAGGTACAGCCCCATATTTTCACTGTCAACAAATTGTTCAAATATTTCGGAATTTAAGTAAAAACAACTGAAAAACTTTATTATTCAAAACAATTCACCTTTGTAACCCACTGACGGGTGAAGAGTATCACATGGTCAGCCATGCCCGACTTTACATTCTTACTTGTTGTAAATATAAAGGGTCTTTTTTCATCCAAAACGTAGCTTTAAGCTCATAAATAGAAAATTTGCTAAAAATTTCTTAAGAATACTTTCTCCAATTTGAAAATGTATCAAAAATTATCCTTAAATATAACATTTTTCGAAAATTTAGTTTTATTAGAAATATCGCAAGAAATTTCCTATAAAATCAATAATTTTAATTAGACAAATTAAAATTTTCTTTTAACAAAATTCTAAATAACTGTACAATAAAGAAAAATCTTCAACTAAAATCTCATGGACTACATTTGTAAATAAATATCAAACAGACTTGTTCGATTTCAATAGAACTACATACACACAATATTTGTAAAGAACAACACTTTAACTAAAAAATATTTCTACAATGCAATGTTTGTAACTCTTATCAGACAAACAGTTAATTCCCACCGTTGGAGTAGAATTATTCGTAAGAATCTTAAAATAAATCGCATAAAATCGTAACGTACGCGGTATGTTTAATAAAAACCTATGTATGACTAAATATGACTCTCGACTACACTAATGCAATTAGCGGTCTGCCAGCCAGCCTGCTCTGCTTGGATAGTTGTGTTATTTTTTCTGTTACTGTGCTTTAAAAACACGTCGCAAGTTTCAGATTACAATAACCATTTACGATGATAACACTGACACCAGCCTCACCACCAACATCATCTCCATCTGTCCATTGAGGTAGTAGCAGCCAGCAGTATCATCATCAACATCAGCCAAACATCAAGATCAATAACATCAACAACAATTTTTACAGCAGCTGGGTTAATGCCAGCAAATATCAATTGTTGTTGCAACCAAGTCAAACTGTGTTATCAAAGAGGAAAAAAAATTGTGAAAAAAATCTAAACGTATGAACAGTTGTACAAACAAATAAATCTGTCAGTTGACTAATATAGTAAAATGGCGCCACTCATTCTTCCATTTATGATTTGCAATAGTGTTTGCACTATTGCATAATTACATATTTGAGCAAATAAGAGCATCAGCAACAGCACTTAGAGACAGGGACGAGCAACATAAGCAGCAACAATAAATTAAACGTAAAAATAGTACGTTTTAAGTAAACGCAGTGAATCCAAGTTTATGCCGCAATAATCACCTTTATGGCTGCTAGTATTTGTGATTTAGTTTGGAAACCAGAATGGGACAACAGCAGCAGGCCAAACAAACAGTTGTGCTTGCACTCGTTTAGTATAAAATTAAGCAAGTGTGGAAATAATGATTGTAATAAAATCGACTTAATGATGAGCTACATTAGGCGCTAAAGTTAGAGGGACAACTTGAACAAAAAAGAACTAGACTAGACTAGACTATAGACTAGACTATAGACTAGACTATAGACTAGACTAGACTAGACTAATACTAGACTATAGACTAGACTATAGACTAGACTATAGACTAGACTATAGACTAGACTATAGACTAGACTATAGACTAGACTATAGACTAGACTATAGACTAGACTATAGACTAGACTATAGACTAGACTACAGACTAGACTATAGACTAGACTATAGACTAGACTATAGACTAGACTATAGACTAGACTATAGACTAGACTATAGACTAGACTATAGACTAGACTATAGACTAGACTATAGACTAGACTATAGACTTGACTATAGACTAGACTATAGACTAGACTATAGACTAGGCTATAGACTAGACTATAGACTAGACTATAGACTAGACTAAGGACTAGATTAACATAGGGGCTTAGCTAAGATTCAGTGGGTTTAATTACAGAATCCGATAATGCGTCTGTAAAGTTTACGATGAGGGAGAAAATTTGTTCATTATTATGCTAAGAATCGAAAATTTTAATCTTTTTTCATCCTAAAAATAGATTAAAGTCTTTATTATCTCAAATCTTTTAAAATCATTTACTCTTGTTCCTCTAACGCTTCTGTACCCTCCACAAATTCATTGGAATTTTAATAACTAACACATGGCATCTCAAAATGTCCCTACTAAATGGCAGTAGTTGTCATTAATATGTGTATGTTTATATATAATATAGAATTACCTTAGTATAAATTTGATTACAGATTATATGACAAGATTTTGATGGAATCTTGGCATCGTGTTGCAGCTAATCGATTTGGAAACTTAATATGCCCTCATCACTATAAATGCGGACAAAATGTAACAAATAAACAATGATACACTTGTAGACATCGCAGTCTTAAGATCACTTACAATGTCGCTATTGAAAAGCGCATATTAGAACCACGGCAGCAATATATTGCAACAACCACGGTAACGACAAAATTATATAAAAACTATCAATCATAGTAGGTTGCATGTAGGTTCAACAATTTTTCTCTCTTCTTCGTGAATCGCCCTGGGCTTCTGTCAGGTAAAATCATACAGTAACAAATGACAGCAAATAAGAATATAGTAGAGTCAATCCAATCGAACCCATACTTATGCAGACAAACTAACTCAAGCCGAGTGTATAAGAAACAAAGCAGTCAGTCATCTAGTTTAATTGTCGCACTGGATTATGATGGAAATCATTTATTTGTACACGCATGTCGTAACATTTCTTAATATTAAATGGACAAACGAATACATTTGATAGTATGAAGTGTATGAATAGATGATAGTAGTCTTTATATGGAAGTGGCAACAAGTGCAATGTCCATTCATCCCAGACCGTCCACAAGTCAATTGTGTAAATCATTCTTTTGAACTATAATTTTTTTTCCATCTAGTTTTCATTCTTCTTATTCTGCTTAATTTTAAGCTTGTTCTTTTCGTTAGGCTTCGTGTTGTTGTAATTGTTAAGAGTCTGTAGAAGATGATACATTACAACAACAGGCAACAGGTGCACTTTTGATTTTTCGTGTTTTATAAACACACCAACGAGAGCAGCCACCTTAAACACCCAGCAGTGCGATAAAGAGTCAATGTATCCTAAAACGACTATCATTTCCACTAACATCTAACCACCTGGTTGGCTCTAATTCATCTTTCGTCACGAATGTACGCTTAGTAAATAAGAGCGAAGATAGTCGTTACTTTATTATCCCCTTTGTAAGCGAGAGCCTAGACTATCGTCACCTTAAAGACCCCAAGTAATCTAGATAGTGGACACTTAACTTAAATAAAAAGTTTTTGGACATGCATTGATTACTTTGCACTAGCCTTTTGACTGTCTTTTTGTAATATATGGAGTGACGATTGACATCCTTTGTAGGACAAGCACATCTGGGCAGCAGGTGGGTAGGGGTAACCCTAAGTGTTAGATTTCGATGCTGTCCCGCCGAACAGCTGGGCAGTGGATTAGTTACAAAGAACAAAAAAGCATCAACTCACAGTTTTCTTAAGACTAGAATAGTTGCAACAAGCATGGGAGATCTGTGGTGTTTAGTTTGAGAATGTCGTTGTTAAATAGTCCAACATCGTTACGCTGGAATTTCCAAGTTTCCCAAACACAAAAACAGAACAAAAAGGAATTCATAAGCAACCAATGCTTTTGAAAGATATTCATCCTAATATTCTACATTAGGCCAGGAAGCGTACCACTGTGCTTTACTAAACTTAAATGAAAAAAAAAAAAAAAACTACAACAAATAAGTTAATTGATGCGTACACATCTGTATATGAGAATGATGCTGATGCTGCCAACCGAGGCAGCAGTCTTCTATATATACAATCTTAGTTACCTGCTTGGCCAACTGCCACCTGTGTGCTAAATCTCTCTGACCATTTGTTGTTTCCTTTAGAACTCGATCGCATAAAACACAACACTCGCACACTGGACATAGCCAACCAGCTAGCATAACCTGTTTTAAAATGCGTAAAACTTCTGGTGGAGTTTATGGTCCATAAAAAAATGGTTATGCTTAAAACTGGCATAGAATGGCATGCTGGCAAAGACGGTTAATTTTACAACACTGCACACATGCAAAACATGTTCAACAGAAGTGGTAGAACATTCAAAAAAATGGCAACATTTAGAGCAGTAAATTGTAATAAAGCGTTTTTGAAACATCCGCCAAAAAACCAGAGCAATATGTAGAAGAGTAGTTTGTTGCCAATCGGAAGGCAAATTGTAATCCGATATGATCTCAGTATAGCATGAAATGTTTAGCAACAGGTTAAAAACTCTAATGCACACATAGAGCCATTTATGTGACGGGTAAAAGTTGTAAAGTTTTAGAACTAACATGATTATGAAAAAGAGAGATTACGGGAAGGATAGAATGTGTACATATAGGGTAGTTAGATTTTCTATTTGAAATATTAATAGATGGATGAAATAATCAATAACCGATTTATTCTATCTAAAATTCGAGTGCCATTGATTGCTCACTTCTTCAAATTTAGGCCAATTTCGGGGAGAGATATATGTATGTATATACCTTCAGGTCATTGATGTCCGCTACTGAGAGGTAAGGTAATCCTCCAATGGCAAAGCTCTACAATTTTCGAAACTAAACAGCGATTAAAAATAGATGCCTTTTGAAGAAATTTAAACTGATGAAATAATGTTCGTAAAAGACAAATATTTCAAACATTTATCAAACGAACATATTTATGACAAATTTTATCCCGATAGCTTTATCTAACAATGAAATACTTATGAACGTATAAGTGATTTCCGGAAGTGGACTTTATATGGCAGCTATGACCATTTATGGACCGATCCGGTAACACATTTCACAGTGTGATTTATATATACATAAAATTTTGTAGGGATAGCGATATTTTTAAGGAATTTATGAACGATAAAACCGTTTCCGGGAATATCAATCTTTGTATAGTGTCTATTGGAAAATTTTGGATCGATTGTTATAATATTGAACAAAATTCATCCCTGGACGAAAAATACAATGTGGGACAAAACCAATCGAATTTTAATTGGTGGTTTATGAGAAAACTTCTCAATAATTATCAAAAAACCCAATTTTTTTCGATGTAGTCTGAATTTGTATCCATTTTCAATACCAAACTGCTTAGGACAATAACAAATATTTTGGGTGAATTGAACTTCATTTACTCAGTTTTAACGTAAGCGTTTTTAAGGTAAAAAGACAGACGGACATAGCCAAATCGACTCAGAACTTTATAAGAACCAAAATACATATGCTATCTTGGGCTTCAGATGAATATATCTTGGTATAACCACTGTTTGTGGTGAATAGTATAAAAATTACAGCTTTTATTATTATTAAACCTTATTTGATCTCGGTGGAGATTCTAAACTCAAGTTGTAAGAATGGAGTATCAGATTCAGATATAATTTAATTCTCGAATAACGGAAATCTTTGAATTAGATGGATCGTCAATGTTACATGATAAATAAAAGATCACACCTATGCAAGATAACCTTTACACTCGACGATTTACTAAGTTATAAATATAACATGCGTTCATGACCTTGAAAACATTCTGTTTCGGTATAAGTAAAGGTCTGTCGTAAACCAGCAGTTCGATAAGGAGCCAATGTATCCGAAAACGACAGAAATATTTTTGAGAATAATTCGGTATCTCGTTAACTATTTGAGATATCGTAATTACACATCGCTGAAGCTTAAGTGTTTTCAATATACAGATATAGGTGGATTAGGGGTCAAAGTTGGTCACCAATCAACCTTTTGTGATATGAATGAGCTGAAATTTGAAATATGACTACTCCTTGAGAAGATCTATTTACAATTTGTATAACAACCGTAAAGAAAACTTACTTTAAGCAGTCACCAGCTCCATCAAAACTTCGTCAATTTGGAAAAAATCTACATTTTGATTTAAGGAAAAGATTTTAGGAACCCAAAGCACGTATCCTGACAGTATCTTTATATTTATATTGCCCTATATTTCCCTTAAATGTATGTAAATAACGTCAAAGTGGGTACTTTTATCACAAAATATAACTCAGTTTTCGGGGCACATTTTCCTCACTTTAGGAATTTCGGTCTAAGTATATAGAAAGTGAGAAAACTGGTAACGCTGTTTTTTTAGAAAGATTTGGTTCTATAAAAATCCAATATATTATTCCAATATCTTTTCACATTATTTCAAATTTTGTATATTTGATTTTAAAAATCTGTATACTATAATTTTAGATCGGTATGCCGATTGACTTCCTACTAGTATAAGCATATGTTAAAGTAGCTGGTCACCTGGGTAGTGGGGTTTCTAGGGGTAACCTTAAGTGGTAGGTTTTCACTAACTTCTGGCTGATATTTAATTTGTATCGGGGAGACTTTTAACAAAAGCTACCATATTTTTAAGTAACTTTCCTTCTATCTTTAAAAATCTTATATAATTCCATTAAATCTTATCCAATTTTCTTAATTATCGATCGATCCAATTCTATCTTCTCTAATCCAAATCAAAATTATATACATTTTTTATTAAAAAGTATTTAGCAGATTTTAAAAATAAGTTTCACTTCTTTACCCATTTTTTGTATTACGGAAGCCAAAAGTTACACATATTTCTTTATTAAACACAATCTTGACAAAACTATATCCCAAACTGTTCTAGTATGGACAAATAAAAAAATTAGATAACATAACAGACATACATCCGCAGTCATAAAAGACAAACATACTGAGACTAATGTTTGTAGACGACCATCACAGGAGGAACACATGCTCAGAAATAGATGGACATATAATAAAGTACATTTTACCAAACACCACTGACACTCGAAGTACAAGTTGTTGTGCATTTAAGTACAGGCGTTCTAGATGAAGTAGTAAATAGTATACATTTAGCCGAGACTGATGCTTTTAGGATGTTGAGATAGTTACCCAGAATAAGAAGTATGAAGAAGAACTATGTACATTGAGTACTTAATATTGAGATACAATAATATGTTTTCTTGTTTATCTATAGCTTTTTTTGAAAGATGTTGTTTGGCTTGAGTTGGTTGTTTCTATGGTTTGACTTGGCTTTGGCAATCATAAAAGTGGTTAAACAGGAGTACGACCACCTGGTCTTTGTCAGCCAATCAGAAGTTGGCAAAAACAATTTGTATAAGTTTTTTTTATATATACATATATTCTGTTTTATGAACAACGAGAGCAACAGCAGCAGCATCAGCAACATCAACAATAAAACAAACGTAAAAAAGAATTTATTATTATTAAAGGGATCCTAGAGGTTCGTTCAGCTTTATTTTAGCAATTCCTCTAGAGCTTATGACCAGTCGGTCGATCAGTTTTACTTTAGAAAATTTTAGGGGAGATTTTTTTTTTTTTTTGCATGTAGGTATTCATTATTAAAAGGATGCTGCTGTTGTAGCTGCTCTATTGATGGTTGCATATACATAGTGTTGCAAAACAAAACGAAAATACTTTTATACATATACATATTTAATGAAAAAACGAAGAGGACACCTTGATTAAGTAGGGAAGCAAGAAATGTAAAGTGTATTTACGCATTTGTGTTTTAAGAGTTTTTTTTGTAACGAAATGCGTTCTTTAAATAAGTGATTTGTTTGACGCTTTTAATGTTTTCTTTTCTTTATTCTGCTGTCCTTTTTTATACCCACCATCAAAAAAGATGGGGGGTATATTGATTTTGTCATTCCGTTTGTAACACATCGAAATATTGGTCATAGACCCACAAGAGTATATATATTCTGGGTACTCATTAAATTCTAAGATGATCTAGCCATGTCTGTCCGTCCGTCCGTCCATTCGTCCATTCGTCCGTCCGTCTGTCTGTCTGTCTGTTGAAAGCACGATGGAGTCCGAATGAAAAGAGCTAGAGGATTGAAATTTCACATAAATATTTCTTATAGGTAAGGTTTGTTTGGTATTGAAAATGGGCAATATCGGTCCACGTTTTCGGATAGCCCCTATACAAGTGGCCCCTCAAAAAGCAGCTTTAACAGCCATATCTTGTTTAAAAATACAAATATAGCGATGAAATTCGACATAAGTAAGTTCCTTACTATGCAAAATCACTATGCAAAATTTTATGAGGATCGGTCCATATTGACCCTACCCCCCATATAAGGTCCCCTTCAGAAAATGACTTTAACGCTCTTTACTGGCTTAAAAATACTAGTATATAGATGAAATTCAACATAAGTAAGTTTCATACGAGTCAAAATCTATCTAACAACTTTTTTGAGGATCGGTCCATGATTGACCCTACCCCCCATATAAGGTCCCCTTCAGAAAATGACTGCAACGCTCATTAATGGTTTAAAAATACGAGTGTAGCGA
>NW_023994577.1:37500-42500 GCF_015586225.1 Lucilia sericata
ATGTGTGTGTGTTTATATATGCGTTAGGATTTATGTATATATGTACATATGTATGTATGTTTGTGATTTAAGTGATGCAGCAAAAACCACTTAATACCTGATGTTATTACAAAACTGTGATGATGCAGAAAATATTAATAGTTTACTGCAAAATTTTGTCGTTTTATGATGTCTGGCTTTGAAGATGTTTGTTGTTAATGTTGTTACTGTTGTTGCTATTGCAGTTGCTGTTGTCGATATTTTTGCTGATGTTTCAGTTGTTTTTGTAATTTTAACAACTTGCCTGGTAATTACTTGGATTGTCGCTCATTCTTTCACTTACATACTTTACTCTAACCTCAAAAAAAAAAAAAAAACACCGAATAAAATTACATAGTCCCAATATACACTCTATAATATTCAATATTACCAACTTTGATAATGAGGGGAGTGGGAAAGGAAATGGTGAGGAAGGATTGGGTATACGTAACGTTCAAATTGACAATTACACCATTGCCAAGCGAAACAAAATTTTACTATTTGGTTAACGTTCTTTTATTTTTCGTCTGTTAATACTGGATTCGTACTCATGAGATCAGTTCTCAGCTGTGATATTTTTTATGCTTCTCTGAATCTAGTCATGGTTAAACGATCAATAATGTTTAAGTCGGTTTTAATCATTTTGGAAACACTATTTCCAACTACTTTTTTGTTTGTAATTTTACCTGTTTTAATGATTATTTTTTTTCATCTCCTTGTTGTTGCTTCAAACATTTTACCATAGAGCTTTAAAAAGTATTGTTGCATGTTTAGTTGATTTTTTTTCTACTTGCATCATGTTTTTTTTTTTTTTTTTGGTTGTAGACGTTGTTGTCACTTGAAATTAATTTTTTTCTGTTTGATTTTTAACTTGATTTTTCACTTTTTGCTCGAAAAATAATTTTTCATATTTTCTTGTCCTAAAAAAAAATTTCAATAATAATATTACAAGCTTATAGCACTTTAAAATATGAATTCAAAGCAGCAAAATAAATGTAATGTGAAAAAAATTTAAAAATAAACTATAAAAAATGCATTAAGAACAGGTCTAACTAACCTCAGGTTCCGAAAAAGTACAAACAGACACCAACCAATAAATGAATGACTGCATGATGATGGTGTGATGTAAAACCATTAATTTAAAAAAACAAATTTTAAATTTCAATAAATATTGTGTGTGTGTTAAAAGTAGTAAAAGAGAGAGTGTAGGCTTGGATTCTAAGCTTCGGGTATAGTTAACAGGTGCAGATGAGGCAATTGTAATTAGAATTTATGATGAATGAATTTAAAGAAAAACTATAAAGAATATTTTAAAGTATAAGCATAAATGTTTGAACGGAATGGAAGCGGTTTGAGGCAACAAGTTCAGTTGTTTGAGGATAGTGAAAAGGGGGCTAAAAAGGAAATTAATAATTTTGTCAAGTATTTTAGTTGAATTTAATGATATATTAAGAACATTTGTTTGTCGAAATTTATAGTTTTTGCGAAAATAGTTTTATAGTTAATAGTAGTTTGTATTCACGAGTATTTTACATAGCTTTGCTGTTAAATCACCGAAGGTGTTGTTTGGTCAAAAAATAAAACAAGTAAGAGATTGGTAATGGCCGAGCATAGGATACCCTACTCCAGTTATGAAATAATTGAAAAAAGTACATGTGATTTATTTTTTTTTTTATTTAGTATAGTCTTTAGTCTAGTCTATAGTTTAGTCTATAGTCTAGTCTATAGTCTAGTCTATAGTCTAGTCTATAGTCTAGTCTATAGTCTAGTCTATAGTCTATTCTATAGTCTAGTCTATAGTCTAGTCTATAGTCTAGTCTATAGTCTAGTCTATAGTCTAGTCTATAGTGAAGTCTATAGTCTAGTCTATAGTGAAGTCTATAGTCTAGTCTATAGTCTAGTCTATAGTCTAGTCTATAGTGTAGTTTAATCATTAAAGAGATCGGTTGCAAAAAGTGAAGACAGAATTGGGTGCTGGACTGTTAATTGATCGGCCTCAGATCAGTAAATATTGACTCGAGATCTTTCTTGTTCTAATTGAATAGTTTTACTGCTCGTTTCTTTTTGACATTTAAAAAAATCTCGAGATAGTATCTTTATAGGACACACATCTGTCAAAAATTTGCGATCTCTGCGATCAAGTCTGGACATTTCTGCTTCCAACCTTAATATAAAGAAAAACAACCCTTTTTCATTTCTCCAAAGCTAAAGAACAGAAAGATTTAATGGTGTTATAGGATACTTTACAGATTGTTTGCCAGGTAATTGTGTCTGTCTATAAGTCTGTATGAGTAGGTTGGTTGGCTGGTGTAAAAGGAGAATGAGCTTGTGTCAAGTCACAAGTCACGTAAGGCTTCGGTAAGGAATTTTGTAGTCTCGCAAGTATAAGTATCTTTTCTACACACAAACATTTTTTGTTCACTTGCAAGATACTCTGTGTTTGGCATTGTGGTGTAATATATGGATTTCTTGCCGCACTTTTTTCTTTACTTATGTTCCTTAGCTGTTTTTAAGTCTACACTTTCATTACAGTTTTTTCTTGCTAGACCTAAGAAATTTATTTTTTTTACATCTTAGCTAAATGCACGTTAATTAAATGGCAACCCTTTGTATGTTTTAGTCATATTGAGTATTGACTGGGATTGGGCGGAAAAAATTGAAAGAAGAAAAAAATGTCAGGTTAGGATTTGGTTTCAAGTTTAAATTTCTTGAAATGTTGGGTTTGTTCGGCTTGAGGTCTTTTCATTAAATAAATATTAAAAATTAAAAACTCTTTTTTGTTCTTAGTTTAATTAATATTTATTGTGGTTTCCAATATTTCGACCAACTTCGTTGGTCATCTTCAGGGAAAGTTCTACAAATAATACATAAAGTACAATAACAAATAATAACAAAACAAATATAATATAAACAATAACAAATAATTTCCTTACATTTAATTTTAATGCAGTGTCGTCTGTTGTTTATGTTTTGATCTTCTATGACTGACTGTTTTGATTTTATTCTTTTGTTTATTGTTTCTGTATTTATTTATTGTATGTCGATAAATGTGAGCGCAGTTGTCAGTATCTGTTTTGTAATTTATTCTCTTTTCTGTTGGTGTATTTATAATGTGGAGCATCTCTTGTAAGTAACGTTTTGTGTGATTGTTCTCTCCAGCTAATATTCTCACTTTTTCAAAGTCTGGTTGGTGTCCAGTTATTGCACAGTGGGCAGCGAGGGCTGTTTTTTGATTTAATGGTTTGTCAAGTGTTCTTAAATCTGATTTGTGCGATGATAATCTTGTCCTCAGTTTTGTTTTCGTTGTACCAACATATACCTTTTGGCATATGTTGGTTTCGTCACCATTACATTTAATTTCATACACTAGATTGGATTTATCTAGTTTATCTAATTTGGACTTCATGTTATTAAATAATTTATATGTTGTATTATTCGTCTTCATTGCCAGTGTATATTTTTCTTTGTCATATATGTCCGAATGTTTTATTCTCTCGGATAGTCCTGAGATATATTCCACTGATTGGTATATTTTCCTCGATGGTTCGCTCTTTTCCCTATTCTCCTTATTTAAAACGTTGTCTATCAAATGGTTTATCGTCTTGTATGGGAAGTCGTTTTTGAGTAAAATATTCTTAATTTTACTAAGGTTATTCTTATGAAATTCCGTGTTGCTGGTGTCCAATACTCTTGTGATGAAATTTGTCGCAGTATTCATAATTATTCTCTTAGGATGTTTTGAATAGAAATTGATAAGTCTTCCCGACGCCATCGGTTTTTGATACCAGTCCAACTTAATCATATTCCCTCTTCTAATAATTATTGAATCCAAATATGGTAATCTGTTGTCTATTTCCTTCTCCAACGTAAATTGTATACGTCTATGAAAGGCATTTAGGGTTCTCAAAGTAATTTCCACTTGATCTTTTTTCAAAATTCCGAATAGGTCGTCCACATTTATGTTAAGTGAAGAGACAATTTATAATAACGTTAAGAACAATAATGACAAGAGACTTATTGAAAAGTTTGAAACCTTAAGGGAAAATGGAACAGCTAAACTTGATATGAAGCATAACAAAGATTGGTTTGTGAATAGAACAGAGAAAATTATACCAACAAATATTCAATGGCTACTGTCACTTGGTTCCAAGTTTGCTTTGCCCAATACGAGAGAAACATTCCCATTATTCAAATGCATCACCGATGGCGAACAATGCATACAGACGATTGAGGATAAAGAACAGCAAGAGATATCGAGAGCAAAATTTGTTACATTAATTGATGACCACATGAGAAAATCGAAAATGAACGCAAGGGATAAACTGATATTGAATACAGTGGTTCAATGTGAAAAATATTTGGAGGCAAATAATGATATAATTATATTGAACTCAGATAAGGGTAATAAGACGGTGGCAATGACTAAAGACGATTATAATACAAAGATGATGGATATCATCAAGGACATGTGTACATATAGACGCCTTAAAAAAGATCCTACACTTAGTCTTCAGAATAAGAACAACATCCTTGTGGAAAAATTATACAAGCTTAATGTTATAAATTTACTTGACAAAAACAAATTGACAACAAGGATTGCTATAGCCCCAAGGATATATGGTCTCCCAAAGATCCATAAGAAGGATATGCCATTACGTCCTATCTGCTCATCGATCAACTCACCTTCATACAATCTGAGTAAATATATAATTGACATTTTAAGAAAATTGACAAATGATTCTATTTATAACGTAAGAGACGCAAGGGAATTTAAGAATAGAATTGACAACACACGCATAGAGGATGATGAGATACTGGTATCATTCGACGTAGTCTCTTTATTTCCCAGTATTCCAATAAACCTGGCAATCAAGACTATAGACAGAAAATGACATATGTTAGAAGAACATACGAAAATACCTAGAGAATTATTTATGGATATATTGACGTTTTGTATAAAAGATTGCAGATATTTTAAGTTT
>NW_023994577.1:47500-95000 GCF_015586225.1 Lucilia sericata
TGATCTAATTTAATGTAATAAAAATTGTTATTCCTCTATCGTTTTGACATGATAGAACTTAAAGTAAGGGACTAAACGAACAATTTACAATTTTCTACTTTAAACTTTTATCATTTAATATCAAATTGTAATTAACTTACATTTACACTTTTACATCCGTCCAACACCCGTCTAATTTATTTGCACAATAATCCATTGAACTTGTACGGAAGGCCTTACAAACACTTTGAAAATATAACCAAAACCCTTCTCGAAATATGTTGTATGTTGTCACAAACTCTCTGATAAGTTAAATTTACCCCTTATTAATGTTTTACTGCGTAATAAGAATGAAATATGGTACAAAAAAGCAATATAACCAGGCATTCAACAAAAAAAAAAAATCTGCAAAAATTCCAAGGAATTTTTGTTTTGTTTGCTTCATTTATTATTATTTTTTTGTAAAACAAAACTGAAACCGGAAGGAAAAAGTCTAGCACTCAACACAAAAGCATACTCGGTACTCATATGAGTAGGTACGTTCATATACATACACATAAATACTCATAAATACTATGTACTTATGGTTGTGTCCATATTAGACTAGGACAAAATTTTATAGCAAAAAACACCACCTTAGACTAGACTACAGACTAGACTATAGACTAGACTATAGACTAGACTATAGACTAGACTATAGACTAGACTAGTCTAGTATAGTCTAGTATAGTCTAGTCTATAGTCTAGTCTAGACTAGACTATAGACTAGACTAGTCTAGTATAGTCTAGTCTATAGTCTAGTCTATAGTCTAGTCTAGACTAGACTATAGACTAGACTATAGACTAGACTATAGACTAGACTATAGACTAGACTAGTATAGTCTAGTATAGTCTAGTCTATAGTCTAGTCTATAGTCTAGTCTATAGTCTAGTCTATAGTCTAGTCTATAGTCTAGTCTATAGTATAGTCTAGTATAGTCTAGTCTATAGTCTAGTCTATAGTCTAGTCTATAGTCTAGTCTATAGTCTAGTCTATAGTCTAGTCTATAGTCTAGTCTATAGTCTAGTCTATAGTCTAGTCTATAGTCTAGTCTATAGTCTAGTCTATAGTCTAGTCTAGTCTATAGTCTAGTCTATAGTCTAGTCTATAGTCTAGTCTATAGTCTAGTATATAGTCTAGTCTATAGTCTAGTCTATAGTCTAGTCTATAGTCTAGTCTATAGTCTAGTCTATAGTCTAGTCTATAGTCTAGTCTATAGTCTAGTCTATAGTCTAGTCTATAGTCTAGTCTATAGTCTAGTCTATAGTCTAGTCTAGTCTAGTCTATAGTATAGTCTATAGTCTAGTCTATAGTCTAGTCTATAGTCTAGTCTATAGTCTAGTCTATAGTCTAGTCTAGACTAGACTATAGACTAGACTATAGACTAGACTATAGACTAGACTAGTCTAGTATAGTCTAGTATAGTCTAGTCTATAGTCTAGTCTATAGTCTAGTCTATAGTCTAGTCTATAGTCTAGTCTATAGTCTAGTCTATAGTCTAGTCTATAGTCTAGTCTATAGTCTAGTCTATAGTCTAGTCTATAGTCTAGTCTATAGTCTAGTCTATAGTCTAGTCTATAGTCTAGTCTATAGTCTAGTCTATAGTCTAGTCTACAGTCTAGTCTATAGTCTAGTCTATAGTCTAGTCTATAGTCTAGTCTATAGTCTAGTCTATAGTCTAGTCTATAGTCTAGTCTATAGTCTAGTCTATAGTCTAGTCTATAGTCTAGTCTATAGTCTAGTCTATAGTCTAGTCTATAGTCTAGTCTATAGTCTAGTCTATAGTCTAGTCTATAGTCTAGTCTATAGTCTAGTCTATAGTCTAGTCTATAGTCTAGTCTATAGTCTAGTCTATAGTCTAGTCTATAGTCTAGTCTATAGTCTAGTCTATAGTCTAGTCTATAGTCTAGTCTATAGTCTAGTCTATAGTCTAGTCTATAGTCTAGTCTATAGTCTAGTCTATAGTCTAGTCTATAGTCTAGTCTATAGTCTAGTCTATAGTCTAGTCTATAGTCTAGTCTATAGTCTAGTCTATAGTCTAGTCTATAGTCTGGTCTATAGTCTAGTCTATAGTCTAGTCTATAGTCTAGTCTATAGTCTAGTCTATAGTCTAGTCTATAGTCTAGTCTATAGTCTAGTCTATAGTCTAGTCTATAGTCTAGTCTATAGTCTAGTCTATAGTCTAGTCTATAGTCTAGTCTATAGTCTAGTCTATAGTCTAGTCTATAGTCTAGTCTATAGTCTAGTCTATAGTCTAGTCTATAGTCTAGTCTATAGTCTAGTCTATAGTCATAGTCTAGTCTATAGTCTAGTCTATAGTCTAGTCTATAGTCTAGTCTATAGTTCTAGTCTATAGTCTAGTCTATAGTCTAGTCTATAGTCTAGTCTATAGTCTAGTCTATAGTCTAGTCTATAGTCTAGTCCTATAGTCTAGTCTATAGTCTAGTCTATAGTCTAGTCTATAGTCTAGTCTATAGTCTAGTCTATAGTCTAGTCTATAGTCTAGTCTATAGTCTAGTCTATAGTCTAGTCTATAGTCTAGTCTATAGTCTAGTCTATAGTCTAGTCTATAGTCTAGTCTATAGTCTAGTCTATAGTCTAGTCTAGTCTATAGTCTAGTCTATAGTCTAGTCTATAGTCTAGTCTATAGTCTAGTCTATAGTCTAGTCTATAGTCTAGTCTATAGTCTAGTCTATAGTCTAGTCTATAGTCTAGTCTATAGTCTAGTCTATAGTCTAGTCTATAGTCTAGTCTATAGTCTAGTCTATAGTCTAGTCTATAGTCTAGTCTATAGTCTAGTCTAGTCTAGTCTCTAGTCTATAGTCTAGTCTATAGTCTAGTCTATAGTCTAGTCTATAGTCTAGTCTATAGTCTAGTCTATAGTCTAGTCTATAGTCTAGTCTATAGTCTAGTCTATAGTCTAGTCTATAGTCTAGTCTATAGTCTAGTCTATAGTCTAGTCTATAGTCTAGTCTATAGTCTAGTCTATAGTCTAGTCTATAGTCTAGTCTATAGTCTAGTCTATAGTCTAGTCTATAGTCTAGTCTATAGTCTAGTCTATAGTCTAATCTATAGTCTAGTCTATAGTCTAGTCTATAGTCTGGTCTATAGTCTAGTCTATAGTCTAGTCTATAGTCTAGTCTATAGTCTAGTCTATAGTCTAGTCTATAGTCTAGTCTATAGTCTAGTCTATAGTCTAGTCTGTAGTCTAGTCTATAGTCTAGTCTATAGTCTAGTCTATAGTCTAGTCTATAGTCTAGTCTATAGTCTAGACTATAGTCTAGTCTATAGTCTAGACTATAGTCTAGACTATAGTCTAGTCTATAGTCTAGTCTATAGTCTAGTCTATAGTCTAGTCTATAGTCTAGTCTATAGTCTAGTCATCAGTTTTTTAAAAGTCCTTCCTCCTTTTTCTTTAGAAACTTCTCTTATTTTTGAAGGAGGTTTTTGTTTTTCACGATTTAAAAATCAGATCTTCATGAAGCAATCACAGTCGAAATTTCCCTCTTCCTATTTTTGGCAGCATGCTAATAGACTTGCATTTTTATTTCTCTTTATATGTGGTTGTAGGAAGCAGTAGCAGCAACAGCGAAATATGTAAGTACTAAAAATATTGTACAAGTGGATGAAGGCGATGGGTAGCACCACTTCTCCACTGCGAGTACATACTTGCTGGAACGTACATATGTACGTTGGTGTTTTATGTTTTATAAAACAAGTGCAGAAATGTATTTTTTTATTTTTTGTAAACTTTATGAACACACTGTTGTGATATGAGTTCTCTGAACTTTTTCCTTATTCAGAGAACGAGTAAAACAAAATGGAATGAAGAAATGGAAGGCATCACCAGAAATAAAAAACTCCCTCGCTTTTTATTCTACAGTTTGGTATAGGTTTTATTAAGCTGCTACTAGCATTGTCGTCATTGCAGCTAGTATTACAGCTGTTGGTGGTGGTGCAGCAGTCATTGTGGTTGTTGTTAGTCATGAAATACCACTTATTTCTCTATGGTTTTGTTGTGTTGATTCCTACTCCAACATTTTTTCCTACAGATTTAAAAAAAAAAAATTGTATTACAGGAAAATATATGAATCAAGGACTATGAATGAGAGTTTGTTTGAATGAATGCGTGAATTATGGCTTTATGAATGAATCACTCTTTTATGAATGAAATGGGAAAAAAAGAAAAAAAAAAAGATTTTGTTTTATAGTAAAACATGCTAAGAAGTTGTGTCTATAGTAACATATATACAAACAAATTTTCTTTATTCTAAAGTGTTGATTTTAACAGAAACAAACAAAAGTTTTCTTCATTTTTATTCTGGGAATTATTATAAAAATGAGTAGAAAGAGTTTAACATGAATTGTTCCCCTTTGGTTTACAATATTGATTTTTATTAGTTCTGAAAAATTGATTGATCTAAAATTAGCAGGAATATGAAACTGTTTCAATAAAGTAACAGTATTGGAAAAGCCAGAGTTAAAATAAACGAAAAAATTGTATTTAAATACTCTAACCCCCATTTTCTCAATGTCTGATTAATTTTTATCCTAACGATAAGTTGACAGTTTTCATACAAAAATTATTTTAACCGGCAGTATATCTACCGGTTAAACGATAATCGGTGGTTGAGATAATGACCCTAAGTCTGTTAATCTGAAAATTTTAGAGATGGATATGATTATATTTATAATTCAGTTCTAGTCCTAGTTCAGTTCTAGTTCAGTTCTAGTTCAGTTCTAGTTCAGTTCTAGTTCAGTTCTAGTTCAATTCTAGTTCAGTTCTAGTTCAGTTCTAGTTCAGTTCTAGTTCAGTTCTAGTTCAGTTCTAGTTCAGTTCTAGTTCAGTTCTAGTTCAGTTCTAGTTCAGTTCTAGTTCAGTTCTAGTTCAGTTCTAGTTCAGTTCTAGTTCAGTTCTAGTTCAGTTCTAGTTCAGTTCTAGTTCAGTTCTAGTTCAGTTCTAGTTCAGTTCTAGTTCAGTTCTAGTTCAGTTCTAGTTCAGTTCTAGTTCAGTTCTAGTTCAGTTCTAGTTCAGTTCTAGTTCAGTTCTAGTTCAGTTCTAGTTCAGTTCTAGTTCAGTTCTAGTTCAGTTCTAGTTCAGTTCTAGTTCAGTTCTAGTTTCAGTTCTAGTTTCAGTTCTAGTTCAGTTCTAGTTCAGTTCTAGTTCAGTTCTAGTTCAGTTCTAGTTCAGTTCTAGTTCAGTTCTAGTTCAGTTCTAGTTCAGTTCTCGTTCAGTTCTAGTTCAGTTCTAGTTCAGTTCTAGTTCAGTTCTAGTTCAGTTCTAGTTCAGTTCTAGTTCAGTTCTAGTTCAGTTCTAGTTCAGTTCTAGTTCAGTTCTAGTTCAGTTCTAGTTCAGTTCTAGTTCAGTTCTAGTTCAGTTCTAGTTCAGTTCTAGTTCAGTTCTAGTTCAGTTCTAGTTCAGTTCTAGTTCAGTTTCTAGTTCAGTTCTAGTTCAGTTCAGTTCTAGTTCAGTTCTAGTTCAGTTCTTCAGTTCTAGTTCAGTTCTAGTTCAGTTCTAGTTCAGTTCTAGTTCAGTTCTAGTTCAGTTCTAGTTCAGTTCTAGTTCAGTTCTAGTTCAGTTCTAGTTCAGTTCTAGTGCGGTTCTAGTTCAGTTCTAGTTGAGCTCTATTTCAGTTGTAGTTAGTCATAAGCGGCCATGTCCGTCTATATTTTATACGATTTAACCAAACTAAGTACACATTTACTGAAATTGAATTTAATATTTGTTCCATTTTAAGTTCCATCTGTATCCTGTAAAAAGAGTCTTTTTTATTTGTTTAAGGCTTGTAGGAAACACCCATCTCAAAAATGAACTTCATAGCAAATCGTATATATCGAAACGAAAACAGTGAAGAGCAAAATTGAACGTGTAGAGATTTGGAATACATGTCAAAATATTGTTGCCATTTGACCTAGAATTATATGAGATGAAAAATGTTTAACGAAAATTTTATAATTGTGTTAGTCCGAACGGCCATGCTTCCGAACTTTAAAAGAAATGGCGGCGGAAGCTTTGTTATTCACTGTAAATATTCATTAAATTACATGTTGAAATCTATACTTTGAAAGGAGTTTTCAAACTCTCTATCCTCCATGCATACTTCATATTCAATGCCACAAATATTTGTTGAAAATTATTTTAATGTTTTTTTATAGAAAAAAAAAAACTGAAATAAATAATATAAACTGCCATGTGGTAAACTTTTTCTGTTTAATAATTAAAATCAATTGAATTGTTAAATTTGCGTTTTTGTGCGAACAAAAACTAAAAAAAGGATCAGGGTATTTTAGCGGCAATTATAATAGGGTAAATCATACTTAAATACATATAATATTAAAATAAATTTATAACTAAATTTATATTTTTAAATAGTATTTTTTTCATTTTTTTTTTTGCTCGCAAATAAAAATGGGTGGTATTTAAATTCTGGTCATGTAAAAAAACAACTGAGCACAAAATACTTGAGTAATGGAGGCAGTTATGGGGAAAATAATTTAAAATAAACGTGTATAAAATTCCATTAAACTAACAGATTAATTTTAAATCCCCGTAAATGTTTATAATGACAATACAATTACAATATTTCTATAATATGCGTAAAATAACAACAACGACAAGAAAAACAAGAAGAAAGTAAAGACGACTAAAGTCGACTATGTGTTAGTCTACACTATCCAATTATGAATAGATGTTTAAAAATACAAGAATATGATTTCTTCTTATATTTTGTGTAGAATTATATCTTGACGTCCCTATTTGTAAACAGTTTACGCGATTTCAAGTTAGGCCAATTTCCGATTTGGCGTAGGGTATTAAAACTACCAAGTTGAACATATTTGAAAAAAAGTCAAAAACATAATGGCTGTGTTAACATTTTGTGCGTAATAATTTAAAGCTGCAAACAATGAGTTGTTAATATTTTTGTTGCTTTTAATTTTTTTAATATATCTTTTTGCAATAAAACACATTTACACATTATAAAAAATATATATGTTTTTAAATACAAATTAACACACAAATACAAACATATAATGCCAATGAAAAAAAAAGACCATTCCAATAAAAATTATAAAATAATTACTATTTTTCATTTAATCACCTAGAAACCTATAAAATTTATATTATGATACAAGTGCGTGTATGTATGTGGGTTAATAATCAATTATTTATATTTAAAAGAGTGTAAATAATTTTTATTTTTTTTACAATATACTGCCATTCATGGTAAATTCTTTAAAAACCATTTAAATTTTTAACTTGAAACTCTTTTTGTTAGAAAAATGATTATTTAGAACAAAAAATAAAGCGATGGATTAATATGCAAATCATTTCTATTGTAATTAAAAGAGCAATGTTTGGGTACCCTTCTCCATACAGAGTTTTGAAAAAAATAACTTAGAAAATTAAAAAAAGAAAAGGAAATGTTTAAGAATATAATATAATTTTGAATTTATTTATTAATGTCCCATACCTGCACATTTTCCATTCCTGATTTTAATAATAACAACATCTAGTTTCATAAATTTCAAAGGCTTTTCCAGATTTTTGTTCATATCTGAAAGAATTATTAAAGGTTTTGTTCAAGAAGTTGTGGTATTATCAGAAATTTTAATTCACCAAACATACAGACAGACATGTATTAATGCTGTATATAAAGACAAAATATAAATGCTTAGTTAGTTAGTTAGTTAGTCAGTTAGTTAGTTAGTTAGTTAGTTAGTTAGTAAGTTAGTTAGTTAGTTAGTTAGTTAGTTAGTTAGTTAGTTAGTTAGTTAGTTAGTTAGTTAGTTAGTTAGTTAGTTAGTTAGTTAGTTAGTTAGTTAGTTAGTTAGTTAGTTAGTTAGTTAGTAGTTAGTTAGTTAGTTAGTTAGTTAGTAGTTAGTTAGTTAGTTAGTAGTTAGTTAGTTAGTTAGTTAGTTAGTTAGTTAGTTAGTTAGTTAGTTAGTTAGTTAGTTAGTTAGTTAGTTAGTTAGTTAGTTAGTTAGTTAGTTAGTTAGTTAGTTAGTTAGTTAGTTAGTTAGTTAGTTAGTTAGTTAGTTAGTTAGTTAGTTAGTTAGTTAGTTAGTTAGTAGTTAGTTAGTTAGTTAGTTAGTAGTTAGTTAGTTAGTTAGTTAGTTAGTTAGTTAGTTAGTTAGTAGTTAGTTAGTTAGTTAGTTAGTTAGTTAGTTAGTTAGTTAGTTAGTTAGTTAGTTAGTTAGTTAGTTAGTTAGTTAGTTAGTAGTTAGTTAGTTAGTTAGTTAGTTAGTTAGTTAGTTAGTTAGTTAGTTAGTTAGTTAGTTAGTTAGTTAGTTAGTTAGTTAGGTAGTTAGTTAGTTAGTTAGTTTCAGATAATACTAGGCAATAAAATTTGTTGTAATTAAACTTGTTCCAAGTACCCAAAACGACCACAATAAATTATATTATATACTAGCTATACCCAGTGTGCTTTGCTACCCTAAAAGGAATATGTATAAATAAATACCAGATTTATTATATGTTACATATAAAAGATGTCAAGCAAATTATTGCTAGTTCGCCAGTTTCTATCTATCGCCAATTTCTATCTATCTACAAAAAATTTGAATAATATAAGAGTTTCCAAGATGCACGAAATTTTGTATTTAATTCATATATGTGGTGCCAAGCCCCCCATTGAAAGTCCGCCCGTTATTCTCCAAATGTTCACATGAATGTCAAAGTTCTTCATGTAAAATTTTAAGATTCTAGCTCTAATAGTTTCTCAGATATACGAATTTAATTCATGTGGGGGCTTCAAGCCCCCCGGATGAAAGTCCGCCCTTTTTCCTCCAAAATATTCAGATGATTATTAAAATAATTTGTTCAAAATTTGAAGAATCTAGTTCTATTAGTTTCCCAGTTAAACGAAATTTTGTATTTAATTCATATGGGAGGTACCAAGTAACCCATTGGAAGTCCGCCCGTTATATTCTAAATGTTCAGGTGAATGTCAAAGTTCTTCAAGTAAAATTTAATGATTCTAGCTCTAATTGTTTCTCAGATATACGAATTTTTCTATTTTATTCATATGGGGGCTCCAAGCCCCCCAGATGAAAGTCCGCTCTTTTTTCCTTAAAAATGTTCAGATGAATATTAAAGTTCTTCGTGCAAAATTTTAAGAATTTAGTTCTATTAGTTTCCCAGATAAACGAATTTTTGTTTTTAATTAATATGGGAGGTGCCGCTCCCCTCATGGGTAGTCCGCCAATTTTTTACCCAAAATGTTTATATGGATGTTAAAGTTCTTTGTGCAAAATTTTAAGAATTTAGTTCTATTAGTTTCCCAGATAAACGAATTTTTGTATTTAATTAATATGGGAGGTGCCGCTCCCCTCATGGGTAGTCCGCCAATTTATTACCCAAAATGTTTATATGGATGTCAAAGTTCTTCGTGCTAAATTGTAAGAATTTAGTTCTATTAGTTTCCCAGATAAACGAATTTTTGTATTTAATTTATATGGGAGGTACCACGCCCCCTAATGCTAGTCCGCCTACTTTTTGTCCTAAATGATCATATTGACACTAAAGTGGCTCCGACAAAATTTGAGGACTCTAACTGTTATATTATCTAAAATATACGGATTTTATATTTTCTTAATGTGGGCGTGGCTCATCGCCCACTTGAAATTTCGAAATAAAAAGTAGCCTATTACCTATTCCAGACATGCAGGAATATGCTGTGAAAATTTCAAGAAAATCGGTTCAGCCGTTTAGTAGTCTATAACGTTCAAACATACAAACATACAAACATACAAACACACATTCATTTTTATATATATAGATAAAACACAAACTTCGTCTAGGAACTTTATCCTAACTTTCACACCGCAGTAAATTCCACTAACAAGATTCTTTCAATTTTTATTCCCATAACGAATTTTACTTGTTGTCAATTGTCCATCGCAACAACCAATTACCTTTGACTGACCCAAACCGCATTTACAAATTAAAATGTTAAAGGTAACCGGTAATAAAAAATTAAGCACAGCACGAGTTTCAAAAAAATTTTCAAAACTAACAAGCCGCTGCCCATAAATGTCAATTCAATTCTTATTTATTTCTATTGTCCACTAATGACTACACATCTATAACGATTAAATTATAGTACCATAAAATTAAGTCATAAAATCGGAAGAGAATGCAACCCATTATTACCAACAATTAGCTATATATTTTTGTTTATATGGGTATAATCTTATTTAAACAAACATATACTTATTTGTAATAAATAAATAAACAAAAATAATTTTTTATTCAAAAATACATATTTACATTTAAACAAATTATTACCCGGCAGTTAGGTGTCGCTCTTAACTTCCTTTCAGTATTACAAATGGTAGAATTTAAACCGAATTTTTTAAAATGTGAGACAACCAACTTAGACATTTATAAAAAAATACTGCTGGGAAATTTATAAAAAAAGTAATTTAATAAAAATTTCCTTTATTATTTTTAAAAATTTTAACTCATTTGAGTGTTGTGTTACAAAAAGTGATAAAATAAAAAATATTAAATAAAAATAAAAATAAAAGACAAACAAATTTGTAAAAATTTAAAATAAAATTATAAACATGCATATATGAATATGTATAATGATTTGTAATAACAAATGCATATTTACATATCAAAAGTTTATTCCAGCATTTTAAACACAACTAAATCTAACAACTTCCCAGCAAAAACTTCTATTAAAAAGTACTACGCTCGCTTACAAACAGAGACTTAAATAAGTCATAGCCGACATGGGTATGAACTTCGGTCACGTGTTGGCTAGTCCGCAACAATAAATACGCACTACTTAGTTACTTTACCACCTAAAAGTATAAAGATCGGCTCACAACAACTTTTTTAAATTGATTTAGCGATTTTCGTCTGCCTGTCTATCTCTCCATGGAAACACTATAGTCATTGAAAAGTAAGTTGTGGAGTAAGTAAAAGGCACTAACAAGTTTTTTCTGGGTAATTTTTGTTATATTATAGAAAAAATCGGTTCAGGTAAACCAACAACTGTTAAGATAATAAATTAATGTTTTCATTAACATACATGTATTAAATAATTCAAAACTTGCATTACATAAAAAAGTCATTATCATTTAAACTTTTAATGAATTGTAGTTGATCCTAAAGGTGTTTTCAGAAGTTGTTCCTACGATTAACGCATATGGTTTAGATTTAAAATGAAATTAATTTACATATCACTATGAGGGTCTTAATGCCAAATACACATAATCGTTTGAAAGTTTGAGGAATTTTCTGAAGACAAATTTGTATGTAGACATTTTTTTAATAAATAATTTTTCACACTTTTTCTAAATAGGTTCCTATTTTGAGTGGACCATTTGTTTTACATATAAATAACTATCCAGAATTTATGATTTGTTGTTAGTTATTTATTTGGATTTGTAGAACTTATATTAAAATTATAACCAATAAATTAGTATTTGTTTACAATACAATAACAAAATACATACATACGTATGTATTTATGTACATCATCATGTACAATATTGCAAGGGTGTGAAATATGTTTTAGTTTTATTATGGATAGTTTAAAATTAAAGTGACCAGTACAAATATTTTATTAAAAATTTTATAGTATATTTTTATATTCTAGCCTATAGTCAAGTCTATAGTCTAATCTATAGTCTAGACTAGAGTCTAGCCTACAGTCTTGTCTACCCTATAATTCTAATATATAGCCTAGTCTATTGTTTAGCCTATAGTCTAGTTTGTATCTTAGTCCATAGTCTATTCTACAGTCTAGTCTACAGTCTAGTCTACAGTCTAGTCTACAGTCTAGTCTAGTCTAGTCTATAGTCTAGTCTATAGTCTAGTCTATAGTCTAGTCTATAGTCTAGTCTATAGTCTAGTCTAATAGTCTAGTCTATAGTCTAGTCTATAGTCTAGTCTATAGTCTAGTCTATAGTCTAGTCTATAGTCTAGTCTATAGTCTAGTCTATAGTCTAGTCTATAGTCTAGTCTATAGTCTAGTCTATAGTCTAGTCTATAGTCTAGTCTAGTCTATAGTCTAGTCTATAGTCTAGTCTAGTCTATAGTCTAGTCTAGTCTATAGTCTAGTCTATAGTCTAGTCTATAGTCTATAGTCTAGTCTATAGTCTAGTCTATAGTCTAGTCTATAGTCTAGTCTAGTCTATAGTCTAGTCTATAGTCTAGTCTATAGTCTTGTCTATAGTCTAGTCTATAGTCTAGTCTATAGTCTAGTCTATAGTCTAGTCTATAGTCTAGTCTATAGTCTAGTCTATAGTCTAGTCTATAGTCTAGTCTATAGTCTAGTCTATAGTCTAGTCTATAGTCTAGTCTATAGTCTAGTCTATAGTCTAGTCTATAGTCTAGTCTATAGTCTAGTCTATAGTCTAGTCTATAGTCTAGTCTATAGTCTAGTCTATAGTCTAGTCTATAGTCTAGTCTATAGTCTAGTCTATAGTCTAGTCTATAGTCTAGTCTATAGTCTAGTCTATAGTCTAGTCTATAGTCTAGTCTATAGTCTAGTCTATAGTCTAGTCTATAGTCTAGTCTATAGTCTAGTCTATAGTAGTCTATCTATAGTCTATAGTCTAGTCTATAGTCGTCTATAGTCTAGTCTATAGTCTAGTCTATAGTCTAGTCTATAGTCTAGTCTATAGTCTAGTCTATAGTCTAGTCTATAGTCTAGTCTATAGTCTAGTCTATAGTCTAGTCTATAGTCTAGTCTATAGTCTAGTCTATAGTCTAGTCTATAGTCTAGTCTATAGTCTAGTCTATAGTCTAGTCTATAGTCTAGTCTATAGTCTAGTCTATAGTCTAGTCTATAGTCTAGTCTATAGTCTAGTCTATAGTCTAGTCTATAGTCTAGTCTATAGTCTAGTCTATAGTCTAGTCTATAGTCTAGTCTATAGTCTAGTCTATAGTCTAGTCTATAGTCTAGTCTATAGTCTAGTCTATAGTCTAGTCTATAGTCTAGTCTATAGTCTAGTCTATAGTCTAGTCTATAGTCTAGTCTATAGTCTAGTCTATAGTCTAGTCTATAGTCTAGTCTATAGTCTAGTCTATAGTCTAGTCTATAGTCTAGTCTATAGTCTAGTCTATAGTCTAGTCTATAGTCTAGTCTATAGTCTAGTCTATAGTCTAGTCTATAGTCTAGTCTATAGTCTAGTCTATAGTCTAGTCTATAGTCTAGTCTATAGTCTAGTCTATAGTCTAGTCTATAGTCTAGTCTATAGTCTAGTCTATAGTCTAGTCTATAGTCTAGTCTATAATCTAGTCTATAGTCTAGTCTATAGTCTAGTCTATAGTCTAGTCTATAGTCTAGTCTATAGTCTAGTCTATAGTCTAGTCTATAGTCTAGTCTATAGTCTAGTCTAGTCTAGTCTATAGTCTAATCTATAGTCTAGTCTATAGTCTAGTCTATAGTCTAGTCTATAGTCTAGTCTATAGTCTAGTCTATAGTCTAGTCTATAGTCTAGTCTATAGTCTAGTCTATAGTCTAGTCTATAGTCTAGTATAGTCTAGTCTATAGTCTAGTCTATAGTCTAGTCTATAGTCTCTAGTCTATAGTCTAGTCTATAGTCTAGTCTATAGTCTAGTCTATAGTCTAGTCTATAGTCTAGTCTATAGTCTAGTCTATAGTCTAGTCTATAGTCTAGTCTATAGTCTAGGTCTATAGTCTAGTCTATGAGTCTAGTCTATAGTCTAGTCTATAGTCTAGTCTATAGTCTAGTCTATATTCTAGTCTATAGTCTAGTCTATAGTCTAGTCCTATAGTCTAGTCTTAGTCTAGTCTATAGTCTAGTCTATAGTCTAGTCTATAGTCTAGGTCTATAGTTCTAAGTCTATAGTCTAGTCTATAGTCTAGTCTATAGTTCTAGTCTATAGTCTAAGTCTATAGTCTAGTCTATAGTCTAGGTCTCTAGTCGTAGTCTATAGTCTTAGTCTATAGTCTAGTATATAGTCTAGTCTATAGTCTAGTCTATAGTCTTAGTCTATAGTCTAGTCTATAGTCTAGTCTATAGTCTAGTCTATAGTCTAGTCTATAGTCTAGTCTATATATTGTATTTTCTAAGAAATTAATCATTATTTGACACTATAGTCTAGTCTATAGTCTAGTCTATAACCTAGTCTATAATCTAGTCTATAGTCTAGTCTATAGTCTAGTGTATAGTCTAGTCTATTGTCTAGTCTATAGACTATTCTTTAGTCTGGTCTATTCTGGTAGAAACATATATGCTACAATATCTGTCATTCTGTTAAGTACGATATTTCACAGTTATTTTTCACTGAATATTTTCAAGGCACTCCTGTTCTAGAACTTTTTCTCTTTACTGAATATTTTCTAACATATCTGGTTACTTTTGATTTTAATAATTCATCTCTATGCTATTAGTTAGTTTTTCATATACTTTTTGTAACTGAAATTATTTTTCTGTTTTTTTTTTAATTTCATTTGCTACTTTTTATTTTACATTTATTTCTTTTTTTTTTTTTTTGTATTTTTAACTTTACAATAAATAAAATTCTATGTACAACTTATTTACTCCACCTGCTGATAAATATTTTTTCAATATTGCTGTTGCCGTTGCTGTAAAATGAATGTGAATAATTTTTTTTATTATAGAACAATAAATTTATAAACATCTTCTTCATGCAAAACAATATATTTAAACAAAATGAGCATAAAACTAAAATAACAATAATAATATCAGTAGCAAGATGAACAACAACAATATAACTATAAAAAAACAATATTCGTACGATATGCAATATACAGACATAGATTCTTACATATTCATGTTTAGGTATAAGTTAAGGCGAGAATGTGTTAGTATATGCGAGGGAAAACGTAAAAATTTATTAAAATAGAATTTCGGGAAAATGACTTATTTGGTGTCGAGGTCCTTTAATAGGCCGATCACAGAACTTACTATTCACACAGATCTATACATATATTTCGATTTTCGAAAGAACCGAATTTTTCATATGATTTTCAGAAGTAATACCTTTCTGTCAGTGTCTACCTAAATGCGAATGTATATTTGAACCGCATATTTTTAATTAGGATTGTAATGAAGTTTAATAATACTTTATTAAATATTTTTCGGGAACTTTAAAACATGTCCACCTAAATAAATAAAATGTTAATTTTCTAAAGTAAAATTTTAGCAACATGATGTTGTAGCAGAGTGTTTAGTTATATGTTGCTCTTGGTATTATTATTATTATTTGTTATTGCTGTTGCAGTTGTTGCTATTGTTATTTTAAAATGCATACGTTTGCATTATTATAAAACAATTGGCAATTGAAATTACTTCCGTTGGTTTTTATCCATTTTAATCCTTTTATTACACAGTCTCTCATATACAATTGAAAATAAACACACACACACATGTAGACCATGCTCCCTCTCTTTCTCTAAGTTAAAGTTTTACTCTTAAATGGGCCTTAGGGTGTTACATCTTTCCTTTTTGAAATAGTATTATATGGTAATATTTGACCTAGACTCTGTATGACTTTAAAGTTCAAAACTATTCCCAAAATAGCAGTAGGTAAAGCGATGAAATGCGACGTAAATCACTCATGTTGATCCATAGTTCTTAACCATTCTTACAAAATATCATCTGAGTGTCATTAAGTTATAATTTGACAAAAATTATATTTTCTAAGAAATTAATCATTATTTGAAAATCTGTAGTATTCGGTACAAAAAAATCTCTCGATTACTCATATTAATATCAACAATACAGAAGTGAAAAGTTTTGATTATATATATTGGGTCCTATATTCTAAAACGATCTAGAAATGACGGTTCGACTGTTGTAGCCGCGATAGCGGCAAAATATTCTATATTGATCAGAAACGCTTGGTATTGAAAATGAGCACTATCGATCCACGGCTACTTGTAGCCCCTTTACTAGTAGCCACTTATACAGTTTAAGCATCTTTATATGTGATGATAAATATTTGCACAAAATAGTTTTTTGCACCCTAAAATTATACTATGAAGTATGGTTGGCATCGGTCCACATTTGACCCTTGCTCCCATATAACTCCCCTTTCGGAAAATTACTTTAACTGTTTTGCGTGTATAGCCATGAAATTCGACATTAACAAGTTTTATAAGGACCAACATTTCTTGACCAAATTTCCTGAGGATCGGTCCATAATTAGGCCTCTTATAGAAAATCAGCTTATTGTCAATAAATCGGCTAAAAACTGAGCTTTTGAAAAAGCTTCGAAACTCTGACCTATGGGCTACCGATTCCCGTTGTACCAGATTATGTGGTTCTCTGTTTCGATCCCATGTCAAATTATTCCAAGGAAAGGTGGTGCAATTCTAGATGTGTAATCCTAGAAATTACTGAAAAGAAAAGTGACATTCCCTAATAATGATGGTTGGTTGTTTTAATGCATGCAGTAAATTTTAAATAGAAATTTGTACTTGGATTGAAAAGTTATTGGTCTCACATACAGTTTTTTCCGACCCATCAATATAATTTTCCAGCGAGGTTCAAAATATATGTTCATAGTCTCCAGATTCAAATAAATAGAAGTCAAAATCTGTGATTCGAAAAAGATTTAAATAATGTTCTATGAAAAGTTTCTTTTTTAAAACTAACCCCTGGATTTTTATTAGAAAATAACAAAATCGAAAGACTAGCTTTTTATCCTCAAACGAATCTTATCACAAACCAAATTCGGTCTTTGCAACAGCTAGGGATTTTCTACAGCAACCATGGAGAATGAGAAAGCCAGGTCTTAAGAGACAGACAGAGAGAAAGACATATAGACACACAGACAGACAGACAGGTCTTAAGACAGATAGACAGAAAATATCATACGAAAAATATTGACCTACTTTTCCGGATTTGGCCAGAGACTTTTCAAATCATGTTTTCAATATTTTATATCTGGTACTACCCTTTATACATACAAATATACAATTAGAAATTGATTAATATGCATTCAAATATTGTTATAAAATATATTTGATACATAGTTTTAATTGTACATACTACATGATAACATACGAACACATGTGCATTGAATGAAGAATATAATAAATGTTGAAATAGAGACCAAACTTCTAGCAGTTTTTCAAGTCGAAAGATCGTAGATATATTTAATGAAAATTTCTAACAGAGAGAATATTAAATGTTTACCACATTTCATCTATCAGTTTAAAAACATGCTAATGACTTGTATTTACCCAACAACTTACTTTTCAATAACTACTACATACCGTCTGCATTACTTAAAAGAAGTCTAGTAATGACATTTATATAACTATATTTGTAAGTACTTACTTTTCGGCCTTGAAATCTGGTTTTCCAGTTTAAATTTTTACACGAGCGGAAAAAAAATTGTGCTAAATCTATTAATCCTCGTCGGCTACTATTTTTCAAAAATAAAAACTACTTGCTTAACTCCTTATTAGCAAGCGATCGCGGTAAGTACTTACTCAACTGCCTCTTTGTAAGCTAGCGTGGCAACGAAATACATATAAAATCGGACATAAACTATTTTTGTTTTAAAACGGTTATAGTCTAATGCAAAGTCCAATACTGCTATTTTTATAAACGCATCTACTACTAAATCTACAATACATATGCAACACATATGATTGTTTACATGTATTTATTTTTATTATTATTGAATTTAAATTAAAATATATGCAAATAAACATGTATGTTTCTGTATATTTGTTGCTTGGCAAAATAAATTATTTTTCAGTTTTTGGGCATAATTTATTATACTGCACCAAAAATAATAAATACCAAAAAAAAAAAAAAAGTAAGAGTGTTATATTCGGCAATGCCGAATCTTATATACCCACCATCAAATCACTGCCATATAAATAAACTTTGGTATTTTAAATATTTTATTATTATATATCGATATTAATGAGAACATCAGGCTAATATTTGAAATAGATCTATTAATGGGGGTTCAACTACTGACAGTGCTCTTTCGAATTAAAAATATTAATTTGTATAGGGAGTAGGGTTATTTATACACACAGAAAAAAGATTAGTCGGGAATTGGTTGCTATTACAAATGTTCCATAATTTCAGCAGAAATTTAATTGTTATTATTAAAATAATGCGAATGCAACTACTATTCTATGTTTAAAATCGAAAGAAAGTAATTTTAATCAAATTATAGTCTAATCAATCATATATTATATTAACACAATCGAATCGTAACATTGCGTAAACTATCTACAAAATTCGGTAGAAGTAACAAACTAGAACTCAACAAACAATTCCATAGCACCAAATATTGGTCGCTGTAATAAATAAATTCTGCTAATTTCTAAAAATTCGGTGTTCAGAACTGATAAAACGGTAGTTTTCCTCTGACGTTTATATAATAAAATAAATTTCAAATTACTAATAAATAAAACTAAATAAATTTCAATATACAGAAAAATATCTCATTTATTATAATAAAAACCAAGAAAATTTACATTAAAATTAACTAGGAAAACAATATATCCACTGATTTGTCATCAAAAGGACTGGATAAAATTGAAAAATGTGTAAACAATGGTAAGTTTGATACTTATTGAAGAAACACACAAATCTAATTATATTTTCTTTCAGCGAGTTTCAAGATGAATCTTTCATTGTCCATATGAATGGAAAGTTTGCGAAAGAGTTGGTGATCATTCCTAAAAGTAAGTAAGTAAGAACTGGTGTATTGGACACTATTTTGTAAATACCTAAGCTACATATGTATTTATATGTATGTTGTTTTTTTCAGAACGACGCTGCAGCTGGAGCAAATTGGGATATTCCTTCAAAAAAATATATATTTTTAAATGTTAAATAAATTTGTATGTTTCTGTATTCGCTAAAATAAAGTTAAATAAACAAAAATATATATAATTTTTTAAGTACCGAATGATTCGATTATTACAACCGAATTATAAAATACAATTTGCAGTTGTATTAACCAATATTTTCGGTTATTCTATTAAAAATATTCGGTATGAAGCATTGAAACATTCGGCCATTGTAATCGATTCATAAGATAGTTGTCGTAACCGACCAAATTCGATTGGCAACAAATTCGGTTATCACAACGAAACTGTTTTCTCTGTGTACATATATGGACCAATTTTCATAAAAGTCGGTAGGATGATTTCAGTTCCTTATTTATTTTATTATTAATTTATAGATCTACTTGTATTTTTAAGCCAGTAATGAACATTAAAATCATTTTGTTAAAGGGACCTTATACGGGGTAAGGGTTAATTATGGACCGATCCTCATTAAATATGGTTGAGAGATTTTAGCTTAAAATTAGTTTATGTCGAATTACATTGCGGTATTCGTTTTTTCAGTCAGTTAAAGCAATTTTCTTAAAAGGACCTTATATGGGGGGTATGATTAATTATGAACCGATCATCCTTAAATCTCGTAGAACGATTTTTATTTATACAAATCATATTTATATAAAATTTCCAACCAGTAATGAGCGTTGTAGTCATTTTCGGAGGGCGAATTTATATGGGGTGGGGTAATTATGGACTGATCCTCATAAAAATTGGTAGAGAGATTTCGGTTCCTGTACTCGCATTTTTAAGCCAGTAATGACCGCTAAAGTATTTTTCTGATGGGGACCTTATATGCGGGATAGGGTCAATTATGGTCCTATGTCCGTCATAAGTCACAATTTTATTTTAGAAGTCAAAAAACTGACTTATAAAATCGCTTATAACTTTGTTAAAACACGTTTAAATTGTGATCACTCATATTTCCGTTCAAAAATCGATATTTTGGTCGAAAACCTTGAAGAAACTAAAATCGTTTATAACTTCGTTAAAACACGTTTAAATTGAAAAATAGACTTATTTTGTGATCACTCATATTTCCCTTCAAAATCGATACTTTGGTCGGAAACCCTAGAAAAACTAAAATCGCTTATAACTTCGTTAAAATACGTTTAAATTGAAAAATAAGCTTATTTTGTGATCACTCATATTTCCCTTCAAAAATCGATATTTTGGTCGAAAACCTTGAAGAAACTAAAATTGCTTATAACTTCGTTAAAACACGTTTAAATTGAAAAATAAGCTTATTATGTGTTCACTTATATTTCCCTTCAAAAATCGATATTTTGGTCGGAAGCCCTGATAAAACTAAAATCGCTTATAACTTCGTTAAAACACGTTTAAATTGAAAAATAAGCTTATTTTGTGATCACTCATATTCTCCATCAAAAATCGATATTTTGACCGAAAACCTCGCTTATAACTTCATTAAAACACGTTTAAATTGGAAAATAAGCTTATTTTGTGATCATTCATATTTACATTCAAAAACCGATATTTTGGTCGAAAACCCTGATAAAAATAAAATCGCTTATAACTTCGTTAAAACACGTTTAAATTGGAAAATAAGCTTATTTTGTGATCACTTATATTCTCCATCAAAAATCGATATTTTGGTCGGAAACCCTGATAAAAATAAAATCGCTTATAACTTCGTTAAAACACGTTTAAATTGAAAAATAAGCTTATTTTGTGATCACTTATATTCTCCTTCAAAAATCGATATTTTGGTCGAAAACCGCGTTAAAACTAAAATCGCTTATAACTTCGTTAAAACACGTTTAAATTGAAAAATAAGCTTATTTTGTGATCACTTATATTTCCCTTCAAAAATCGATATTTTGACCGCAAACCTTGAAGAAACTAAAATCGCTTATAACTTCGTTAGAACACGTTTAAATTGAAAAATAAGCTTATTTTGTGATCACTCATATTTCCCTTCAAAAATCGATACTTTGGTCGAAAACCTTGAAGAAACTAAAATCGCTTATAACTTCGTTAAAACACGTTTAAATTGAAAAATAAGCTTATTTTGTGATCACTTATATTTCCCTTCAAAAATCGATATTTTGGTCGAAAACCTTGAAGAAACTAAAATCGCTTATAACTTCGTTAAAACACGTTTAAATTGAAAAATAAGCTTATTTTGTAATCTTTGCTTATTTTGTGATACTTTGGTCGAAAACTTTGAAGAAACTAAAATCGCTTATAACTTCGTTAAAACACTTTTAAATTGAAAAATAAGCTTATTTTGTGATCACTCGTATTTCCCTTCAAAAATCGATATTTTGGTCGGAAACCCTGATAAAACTAAAATCGCTTATAACTTCGTTAAAACACGTTTAAATTGAAAAATAAGCTTATTTTGAGATCACTTATATTCTCCATCAAAAATCGATATTTTGGTCGGAAACCCTGATAAAACTAAAATCGCTTATAACTTTGTTAAAACACGTTTAAATTGAAAAATAAGCTTATTTTGTGATCACTTATATTCTCCATTAAAAATCGATATTTTGGTCGGAAACCCTGATAAAACTAAAATCGCTTATAACTTCGTTAAAACACGTTTAATTTGAAAAATAAGCTTATTTTGTGATCACTCATATTTTCCTGCAAAAATCGATATTTTGGTCGAAAACCTTGAAGAAATTAAAATCGCTTATAACTTCGTTAAAACACGTTTAAATTGAAAAATAAGCTCATATTTCCCTTCAAAAATCGATATTTTGGTCGAAAACCTTGAAGAAACTAAAATCGCTTATAACTTCGTTAAAACACGTTTAAATTGAAAAATAAGCTCATATTTCCCTTCAAAAATCGATATTTTGACCGCAAACCTTAAAGAAACTAAAATCGCTCATAACTTCGTTAAAACACGTTTAAATTGAAAAATAAGCTTATTTTGTGATCACTCATATTTCCCTTCAAAAATCGATATTTTGGTCGAAAACCTTGAAGAAATCAAAATCCTTGAAGAAACTTAAATCGCTTATAACTTCGTTAAAACACGTTTAAATTGAAAAATAAGCTTATTTTGTGATCACTCATATTTCCCTTCAAAAATCGATATTTTGGTCGAAAACTTTGAAGAAACTAAAATCGCTTATAACTTCGTTAAAACACGTTTAAATTAAAAAATAAGCTTATTTTGTGATCACTCATATTTCCCTTCAAAAATCAATATTTTGGTCGGAAACCCTAATAAAACTAAAATCGCTTATAACTTCGTTAAAACACGTTTAAATTGAAAAATAAGCTTATTTTGTGATCACTCGTATTTCCCTTCAAAAATCGATATTTTGGTCGAAATCCATGTTAAAACTAAAATCGCTTACATCTTCGTTAAAACACGTTTAAATTGAAAAATAAGCTTATTTTGTGATCACTCATATTTCCCTTCAAAAATCGATATTTTTGTCGAAAATCTTGAAGAAACTAAAATCGCTTATAACTTCGTTAAAACACGTTTAAATTGAAAAATAAGCTTATTTTGTGATCACTTATATTTCCCTTCAAAAATCGATACTTTGGTCGGAAACCCTAGAAAAACTAAAATCGCTTATAACTTCGTTAAAATACGTTTAAATTGAAAAATAAGCTTATTTTGTGATCACTCATATTTCCCTTCAAAAATCGATATTTTGGTCGAAAACCTTGAAGAAACTAAAATTGCTTATAACTTCGTTAAAACACGTTTAAATTGAAAAATAAGCTTATTATGTGTTCACTTATATTTCCCTTCAAAATCGATATTTTGGTCGGAAGCCCTGATAAAACTAAAATCGCTTATAACTTCGTTAAAACACGTTTAAATTGAAAAATAAGCTTATTTTGTGATCACTCATATTCTCCATCAAAAATCGATATTTTGACCGAAAACCTCGCTTATAACTTCATTAAAACACGTTTAAATTGGAAAATAAGCTTATTTTGTGATCATTCATATTTACATTCAAAAACCGATATTTTGGTCGAAAACCCTGATAAAAATAAAATCGCTTATAACTTCGTTAAAACACGTTTAAATTGGAAAATAAGCTTATTTTGTGATCACTTATATTCTCCATCAAAAATCGATATTTTGGTCGGAAACCCTGATAAAAATAAAATCGCTTATAACTTCCTTAAAACACGTTTAAATTGAAAAATAAGCTTATTTTGTGATCACTCATATTTCCCTTCAAAAATCGATATTTTGACCGCAAACCTTAAAGAAACTAAAATCGCTCATAACTTCGTTAAAACACGTTTAAATTGAAAAATAGACTTATTTGGTGATCACTCATATTTCCCTTCAAAAATCGATATTTTGGTCGAAAACCTTGAAGAAACTAAAATCGTTTATAACTTCGTTAAAACACGTTTAAATTGAAAAATAGACTTATTTTGTGATCACTCATATTTCCCTTCAAAAATCGATATTTTGGTCGGAAACCCTAGAAAAACTAAAATCGCTTATAACTTCGTTAAAATACGTTTAAATTGAAAAATAAGCTTATTTTGTGATCACTCATATTTCCCTTCAAAAATCGATATTTTGGTCGATAACCTTAATAAAACTTAAATCGCTTATAACTTCGTTAAAACACGTTTAAATTGAAAAATAAGCTTATTTTGTGATCACTCGTATTTCCCTTCAAAAATCGATATTTTGGTCGAAAACCCTAATAAAACTTAAATCGCTTATAACTTCGTTAAAACACGTTTAAATTGAAAAATAAGCTTATTTTGTGATCACTCATATTTCCCTTCAAAAATCGATACTTTGGTCGAAAACCTTGAAGAAACTAAAATCGCTTATAACTTCGTTAAAACACGTTTAAATTGAAAAATAAGCTTATTTTGTGATCACTTATATTCTCCTTCAAAAATCGATATTTTGGTCGAAAACCGCGTTAAAACTAAAATCGCTTATAACTTCGTTAAAACACGTTTAAATTGAAAAATAAGCTTATTTTGTGATCACTTATATTTCCCTTCAAAAATCGATATTTTGACCGCAAACCTTGAAGAAACTAAAATCGCTTATAACTTCGTTAGAACACGTTTAAATTGAAAAATAAGCTTATTTTGTGATCACTCATATTTCCCTTCAAAAATCGATACTTTGGTCGAAAACCTTGAAGAAACTAAAATCGCTTATAACTTCGTTAAAACACGTTTAAATTGAAAAATAAGCTTATTTTGTGATCACTTATATTTCCCTTCAAAAATCGATATTTTGGTCGAAAACCTTGAAGAAACTAAAATCGCTTATAACTTCGTTAAAACACGTTTAAATTGAAAAATAAGCTTATTTTGTAATCTTTGCTTATTTTGTGATACTTTAGTCGAAAACTTTGAAGAAACTAAAATCGCTTATAACTTCGTTAAAACACTTTTAAATTGAAAAATAAGCTTATTTTGTGATCACTCGTATTTCCCTTCAAAAATCGATATTTTGGTCGGAAACCCTGATAAAACTAAAATCGCTTATAACTTCGTTAAAACACGTTTAAATTGAAAAATAAGCTTATTTTGAGATCACTTATATTCTCCATCAAAAATCGATATTTTGGTCGGAAACCCTGATAAAACTAAAATCGCTTATAACTTTGTTAAAACACGTTTAAATTGAAAAATAAGCTTATTTTGTGATCACTTATATTCTCCATTAAAAATCGATATTTTGGTCGGAAACCCTGATAAAACTAAAATCGCTTATAACTTCGTTAAAACACGTTTAATTTGAAAAATAAGCTTATTTTGTGATCACTCATATTTTCCTGCAAAAATCGATATTTTGGTCGAAAACCTTGAAGAAATTAAAATCGCTTATAACTTCGTTAAAACACGTTTAAAGTGAAAAATCGATGTTTTGGTCGGAAAACCTTGAAGAAACTAAAATCGCTTATAACTTCGTTAAAACACGTTTAAATTGAAAAATAAGCTCATATTTCCCTTCAAAAATCGATATTTTGGTCGAAAACCTTGAAGAAACTAAAATCGCTTATAACTTCGTTAAAACACGTCTAAATTGAAAAATAAGCTCATATTTCCCTTCAAAAATCGATATTTTGACCGCAAACCTTAAAGAAACTAAAATCGCTCATAACTTCGTTAAAACACGTTTAAATTGAAAAATAAGCTTATTTTGTGATCACTCATATTTCCCTTCAAAAATCGATATTTTGGTCGAAAACCTTGAAGAAATCAAAATCCTTGAAGAAACTTAAATCGCTTATAACTTCGTTAAAACACGTTTAAATTGAAAAATAAGCTTATTTTGTGATCACTCATATTTCCCTTCAAAAATCGATATTTTGGTCGAAAACTTTGAAGAAACTAAAATCGCTTATAACTTCGTTAAAACACGTTTAAATTAAAAAATAAGCTTATTTTGTGATCACTCATATTTCCCTTCAAAAATCAATATTTTGGTCGGAAACCCTAATAAAACTAAAATCGCTTATAACTTCGTTAAAACACGTTTAAATTGAAAAATAAGCTTATTTTGTGATCACTCGTATTTCCCTTCAAAAATCGATATTTTGGTCGAAATCCATGTTAAAACTAAAATCGCTTACATCTTCGTTAAAACACGTTTAAATTGAAAAATAAGCTTATTTTGTGATCACTCATATTTCCCTTCAAAAATCGATATTTTTGTCGAAAATCTTGAAGAAACTAAAATCGCTTATAACTTCGTTAAAACACGTTTAAATTGAAAAATAAGCTTATTTTGTGATCACTTATATTTCCCTTCAAAAATCGATATTTTGGTCGAAAACCTTGAAGAAACTAAAATCGATTATAACTTCGTTAAAACACGTTTAAATTGAAAAATAAGCTTATTTTGTGATCACTCATATTTCCCTTCAAAAATCAATATTTTGTTCGGAAAACCTAATAAAACTAAAATCGCTTATAACTTCGTTAAAACACGTTTAAATTGAAAAATAAGCTTATTTTGTGATCACTCATATTTCCCTTCAAAAATCGATATTTTGGTCGGAAACCCTAATGAAACTAAAATCGCTTATAACTTCGTTAAAACACGTTTAAATTGAAAAATAAGCTTATTTTGTGATCACTCATATTCTCCATCAAAAATCGATATTTTGGTCGGAAAGCCTGAAAAAACTAAAATTAACTTCATTAAAAGACGTTTAAATTGAAAAATAAGCTTATTTTGTGATTACTTATATTCTCCATCAAAAATCAATATTTTGGTCGGAAACCCTAATAAAACTAAAATCGCTTATAACTTCGTTAAAACACGTTTAAATTGAAAAATAAGCTTATTTTGTGATCACTCATATTTCCCTTCAAAAATCGATATTTTGATCGAAAACCTTAAAGAAACTAAGATTTACTTATGTCAATTTTTATTGCTATACTTGTATTTTTAAGCCAGTATTGATCGTTAAAGTCGTTTTTTGAAGGGGACCTTATATGGGGGGTAGGGTCAATTATGGACCGATCTTTATAAAATTTGTTAGAGACATTTTCACTCCCATGAAACCTAAGTGTTTCGAATTTCATCTCTATATTCGAATTTTTTAGCCAGTAGGGAAAGTTATGGCCATATTCTGATGGGGACCTTATATGGGGCGTAGGGTCAAATATGGGCCGATCTCCATAAAATATGGGGGACATGTTTTAATTCCCCAAATACTTGTTTACGTTGAATTTCGTTGCTTTACTATCATTTTGAAGCAAGTTATAAGAGTTAAAGTCATTTTCAGAAGTGGAGCTTATATGGGGGTAGGGTCAATTATGGGTCGATTTCCAAAAAATTTAGCAGATATATTTATGTTCCCCTTAAACTTGTATATTTCGAATTTCGTTGCATTGCTAACATTTTGTAGCAAGTTAAGACTGTTATAGTCGTTTTCTGAGAGGGACCTTATATGGAGGGTAGGGCCAATTATGGAGCGATTCTTGTAAAATTTGGTAGGGAGTTTTTAGCTCATATAAAACTTGTTTATGTAGAATTTAATTGACATACTCATGTTTTTAAATAATCTATGACTGTTTACACTGTTTTTCGGTGGGCCACTTGTATGGAGGCTATGCGATAACATAGACAGATATGGCCCATTTTCAATACCAACCAAACTGCATCAATAAAAAGTATTTATGCAAAATTTCAACTCCTTAGCTTTGCTCGTTCGGACTCTATCGTGCTTTCAACAGAGAGGCGGACGGACATGGCTAGATCGTCTTAGAATTTAATAAGAACCCAGAATATAGATACTTTTGTGGGTCTGTGACCAATATTTCGATGTGTTACAAACGGAATGACAAAAGCAATATACCCCCATCTTTTTTGAAGAACACAAAATAAATAGATCAAATCCACAAAAGAACAAGTGTTAAATGAACTTAATTTTTGATATTGTTCAAAATTTACTTAATAATATTTTTGGTTGCAGACATTGCAAATTGCCAGTATATGTATACTAAATGTAAATAAAATATGACATTTTATAATAAGCAGGGGATTATGGACATACTGCATACATACTTACACACATATGTACATATATATATTAATTATGGAACGTACATAAAAAGTAAAAAGGGTGACAATATAAAATTTTGATAGGCCACAAATATGAAATTTTTGGAATTTTATTATTTAAATCAGTAGGGAAACTTACTTTTAATTCACAGCTATTTTATAATTTGTTTATTACATTTGTGTTTATTATAAAGTAAAGTTTGACATGTCTAATAAGTAGTAGGCTGGACCTGATCCTCTAAACTCTTATTTTGGCCGAAAGGCAAAGATCTCCCAATTTCCCCAAAAAGGTTTAAAGTTGAGCTCGATTCGTACTTAATTTTAGAATTAAGAGCATTTCAACAAAAAACTTAATGACTTTTTTTTAAATGTAATTTTTTATAATTTCTCTCTACAATTATTAATTAAATAAAATAAATTTTTTCTTTCATAAAAAAAAATGTTGTTAAAAATAAATAAAAAATTTCCAGGAAATTTTCCTAAAAATATCACAATCTAATATAATAAAAAACTATAAATCTATTTCATAATAAACTTTTATTTATCAATAAAAAAAATCCCCTTCTTATCAGAAATAAATTATTAAGTGAAGGAAAATAGTCAGTAGTTTAAAAAAATACAAAATTTCATAAACTACTTTTTTTGATAGAAAAATACTATATGAGACTAATAACTTTGGCCACATAGATGCAGTAAAATGTTTTAAAACTTATTAAAACTGACGCCAGTTGTTGGACTGTAAAATATTTTCAATATTTGCCTACAAGTGAGTGTAACTATAACTCTATAGTTTATTACCGGGAGTCTGTATGTTTTATTATTTTATATGCACTTTGACCTGTTATTAATTAAAATCATGTAGAGGAAGCATAAAAAATGACAATTTTACTATATTCATATAAAATTGTTTGTATGCATGCAATCAAATCGAAAAAAAAAGATGGACAAACCTACAGTCAGTTTGTAGAAATGACTGAGTGACTGACGGACAGAAGGACAGACAGTCTTAAATAATAGGCACAATATAAAACCATAAAATTTTACTCAGTTTTTATTAAGCAATTAAGCTTATATAGCAATTTTGTTGTATACATTTTTATTATATTATACAGTGTGTGTATGTAACTTTTTCAATTTATTTTCCATAAGTCTACTCTGATAGAAAAACAGCATATTTATGAATATGACAACAATATTTAAATACTCTTTCAGAGACACACACAGATACACTTATGGAACTTATTAAACTGCAATAATAACAAAAAAATATTGGTATACATACATATATATTTATATATCAGACATGGGTATCCATGGCCCCTGAACGGGATATAAATATTTTATTACCCTATCTATCTATCTATCTATCTATCTATCTATCTATCTATCTATCTATCTATCTATCTATCTATCTATCTATCTATTCTATCTATCTATCTATCTATCTATCTATCTATCTATCTATCTATCTATCTATCTATCTATCTATCTATCTATCTATCTATCTATCTATCTATCTATCTATCTATCTATCTATCTATCTATCTATCTATCTATCTATCTATCTATCTATCTATCTATCTATCTATCTATCTATCTATCTATCTATCTATCTATCTATCTATCTATCTACCTATCTGTATATCCATCGTCTATCTATCATGTCTTCAACAAGTTTAGTTAATAAACCAAGAGGCGAAAAAAAAATCTTTGAAATATCAAAGTTGACCCTTCAAAACCACACACTCGCCCATCCCTGGTATGCATATAAATAACATAATGACTTTTTGCATTTAATTTGTATGTTGACACAACAAATTTTATTTTAATCATAAAAAAATATTTTATAGAAAATACAGAATAACAACATACAACACAAACTTAAACATATAAAATAATACAATACAATAAATGAAGAATCATAAATAAATTAAATGTAGAGAAACAATCATAAAAATGACCATCAAAAGAGATGTTACTTTTTTTAATTTAGGGTTAAAAGAACATCATTATTAACAACATGGGGACCTATAACGATAATTTAAATGACTGTAAATTTTATTTATGTTTATGCAGCTGCTGTCACTTAATTAGATGGACAAATAGTAGTAACATATTTTAAATATTTAAAATTTTTTAATTTATTAAAAAAAAAAACAAGCAAGAAAATAATTCGTTCCAGCCCAACTTTAAGTAATTTGTACCGATCAGCATAAAAAACGACGTAAAATGATTTCACTATGTGTATGTGTAGGTTATTGCTATGACATTTACCCATCGTTGTGTAAATCGATATAGGGATTCCGCACCTAAAGAAGTGGTCATAATTCGAGGCGAAGAACGCAGCAAGCCAATTTCGGCTGCCGCGTTCTGACGGGGAGCATATTCGGGAGAAAACGTTCTTCATCGATCAAAACCAATAGTAATCAGATGGGTGTGGGTCTAAACTACAAGTTAGTTGAGGCAATTACTTTTTTAAATAATTTTTAACGTGTACTGCACCCTGTCATGAGAGAATATTTCGTGCCGCAAATTCTGAAATTTTTTTTCTGCTCACTTCATTTCGTTAAAGGTTCCTTGGGATGATCTGGCCAGATTTCAGATTGGCCTTTACCCCAAATTAGTCTTGGAAAAATTTCTGGAAAATCACTAAACCACCATGAATTTGGAAATGAAATAACAATTTTAAATATTCCAGAAATCAATACAACTTTTCATGAAAATAAATTAAACCTTAATTATCGACTTAAGCTAATTAAAAAAAAAAACAACTAATGACCAAATTAAAATTAATTCATATAGTATTTTTCATTAAGAAACTAAAGTAATCTTAACCGGATTAATGCTTAGCCAGTTGTCTAACCATTAAAAGAAAATGAATGCACAATTTAAAGTTTTTATTCAGACCACATACATGCAATACACAGAAAAAAAAGCATAGAAAAAAAGGGGAGGTACCCCTGCCCATTGATAACGAAATAAAATTAAAGGTCATTAACACTTTCCAAGAGAAAACAACACAGACTACAAATTATAAACTAAAGACAAGTACCATAAATTTTCTACTATGCATTAAGATATCAATGGGTTTGATTCCAAAAACTCCCAAAGACACACACAGACAGCCAGATATGTATGTATGTATGTTTGTATGGATGTTCGTTCCTTCATGCTCACATTAAAATCATCAAAATAAAATAAAGACCAACTGAGCTTTAATCTACTTACAAAGTCTTGAACAACTTTAAAATCATCATCGTGCTCAATTATGTGAGAAAAACTTATTTTTTTTTTCCTCTTACTTATAACTTTGAAAATAAAAGAAGAAAAACCGGGAAATTTTGAAAAAAAAAAAACTTTTTAGAAAATTTATTGATATGACTATTAAAACATTACAACAATAACAATAAATTAAAGAAAAAACATGCCCAAAAATAACACACTTACATTCACATCAAATACAAATGAACGAACGGGTTTATTTAAGTTTTGCTGTTCAATTGTGTTCGATTAGGTTGTTGTTGTTGTTCTTGGGAATTATTATTATCTTAATTTGATGCTCCAAGAGATTCATTTCTTTTTTTTTTTTTTTTCCTATGCTCCAAAACACACTTACACATTCAGGAATACATAATTAAGACGACACACAGCGACATTAAATACAACAACGAAAAAACATAATAACGATAACACTATCACAGCAATAACAATAATGTTGATGACGATGATGATGATGCCGATGTTTGTGTTGTTGTTGTTATAATTATTATTGTTGCTGTTGTTGTTGAGATTTTTCATAAGCCTCTCACACAAAAAAAGAGTTGTGCATTAAAGATGTACTTTTCTATTTTAATAAACAACAACAACATTGTCACTGCAACTGTGTAGGGCAGGGAATTATGGAAAAAAGTGATCATCGTTGAGTGAAGGGGAGAATGTGGGGATTCACATTGATTTAAGAAAAATGGAGTTGATAAATAAGAAACATAAAGAACTGTATCATTGTCAAATGAGTTTGCCGTTTGTTGCTAGTTAGAAAAAAAATTCTTAAAAAATTTAATTACAGTGGGTGTCAAAAGTGGATTTTATCTTCTTAATTTTTTTATCTTTTTGGCAAATTTATTTGAGAAAAAATTAAATATTTTGGAGATATCCCATCAAGAAATTTAGTTTTACAGAAAAAATTTAAAATCTTAGGTAGTTCCTTAGAAGGCTCCAATCGAAAAACAAGTCGAATGTATAAACGGTTATATCCGACTATGAGATCCTGTAACAGTTGTTAGTTCATTTAAAATATGCTATGTTTGTGGGTTTCGACCAAAGAATAATATGTTGTCCGACTCTCGACGTACAGGAAATTACATTCTTTCAGGTATGAGTGCAGTGTAAATTCAACTCTCTTGTGATATTTTTTATACCCTATCCCACTTTAGTGTAGAAGGTCTTATGAGTTTGTGCTGATGTTTGTAACACCCAAAAACATTGGTCCTACCTCCACCTTGAAGTATCAATCGGCTCAGAATCACTCTAGGTCCGTCCGTCCTTCCGTCTGTCTGTGTGTCCATGTAAAGTTTGCAGGCTACAGGTCACAATTTTCAAGATAATTTGATGAAATTTGGCACATACTTTTCATTCGACAAGGACGAACGCTATTGAAATTGGTTGAATTCGGTCCATAATTTTCTATTTTCAACCTACATTCATCTTGTTTAGAGTTAGGTACTTTTTCACTAACACATGCTTAGAGTTAGATACTGGTGTCAAAGAGTCGGCCTACTTATTATACTTAGGTTGCGACATTTTTCAAATTTTGTTGGTCTCTATTATTGTCGTGCATGACATTTCCTGCAAGGACGTCCGATCAGTACGAAATTTGGTAGTATCATTTAAGCTTATATGTAAAAACTTTGTTATTTTGCAAAGCCCTATTATAGGGCTGAGGTTGTATTTGGTCTAAATGAAATACTTGACCATTTGGGGAAACAACGATAACTAAAATCGGCAGAAATTGCTTGGAAAACATTCTAATTAAAAAGTGTGGAAACATTAAAGTTTCCTAAGCTTATGGTGAATGTTTTCCATCGGCCTTAGCATGCGAGTGATGGTTATTGTGGTTCAGATGTGTTGGTTTTTAAACGCCAGACAAAGATAGCCCAGACCAGACAAAAAACTTTGAAAACCAAGAATTGGAGGTGATACTCCGTGAAGGTTTTTGCCAAACTCAAGAAATGGGTGAACAATCATTGACAGCTACTCAAACAGTAATTTCAAAATATTTGCGAGTTTCATACAAACGAAACGAAATACGAATTAAAGCCGAGAGACCTAGAGAGACGATTTTGCATGTCCTAAATGCTGCTGGAACACTATAAAAGAAAATCGTGTTTTACGATAACCCGAACCATAAGATATATGAAGCTTAGGCAGCCGAATCGATACCCAAACCAGATATCCATAGCGATAAGTTAATGGTGTATTTGGTGTTATCAAGAGGTTAAGTCTATTATGATATGATGAAATCTGAGCAGATCATCATATACCGAAAAGAACTGATGAAACTATAAAAAGACCAGAATATGGTTCAGAGAAGAATTTCCGATATTGATCTAAAAAGATGACCATTTATCTTTGCGTGGTTTATATATGTTTTCAGAAAGGAGGGAAGAGGCCGTTACTTTAAACATCTATTTCAAAAGAAAATCGATTCTGTAACTAGATCCAAAAAAAAATCGAATTTGTATGTTAAATACATTGTGTTTCGAAAGCTTTTTATTACGTATCAAAATACGGTGTAACCCGCTAGAATTGTTCGAATAAATTCATTTTTTTCTTTCCAATCAAAATACAATTACTACATATTTCTTTCAACCATCCCACTGTAACTACATACATGACTTCAAAACATTGATCATTTCTAATGCAACAGTATATGATTTTTCCTCAAACATATTTTTATTTCAGGTTGCTGCCACAGCAAAATGATGCAGCATTCATTCAAATAAAAATCAATTATTAAAGGGGAATAGACACAGACGGAACGTAAAAAAATAAATTTTTGAAAAGAAGCATAAAGTGAAGTGACAATCATCATCATCATTATTGATGCTGTTGTCATGGCACTGATGATTGTTAACAATCAAAATGCTTAAAAATGTACGTGCTATTTCTTTGAATAAAAAACTCTATGGAAATATATTTTCTTACTTTTTTTGGTAAAAGAAATCACTTACAAGCAGCATAAACAAAACAAAAAATAACACATTAATTGATTATTCTTCAAACGGATTTATTGGTTTTGCAGGGAAAAAATTAAAGTCATCATTATTATTAGAAATTTCCGATATAAAGTTAAAATTTTCTTTTTAATTTTTCACATTAAAATTTTCCACGGTATATTGCTTAATTTCCTTTAACTCTGAAAAAATTATACTTTTGATTTTGTTAAGAAATTGTTCAGCTTTCTCTATAATATTTTGCAATCTTTCCATAGTTTCTTTTTCACCCTCCAAATGACCTTTAAATCCTTGAGCTGTTTTTTCGATATTTCCTTTAAGATTTAATAGTTTGGCTTGTGCGACCATAAATGCCTCAAATAGACCTTCTGGTATATTGGCCTCGATGTGGAAATCACGACTGAATAGTTGATGACTCATTTTGTTAAGAAATTTTTAAATTTTCTTTTATGTTTACAGCAAATTTAAATTTAATAGAAAATATTTTGATATTTCTTCAAGTCATTCCAGAGTTGACAAGTATTTACACAGAGCGTAGTCTCATATATCGATTTAAACTTGAACATAAGGATAATTTCCGAAGAGTGCTATTTACAATAGCATGGATCAGTTATGGAGCAAGCTCCACAAAATTGGTAAAAATTGAAGCGGTTTTTAGAAAAAAACTTTAACGAATCTTTCTTAATAAGAAGCTTGAACATAAGGATAATTTCCGAAGAGTGCTCTTTACAATAGCATGGATCAGTTATGGAGCAAGCTCCACAGAATAAAAATTGAAGGGATTTTTAGAAGAAAATCTTAAACGAATCTTTCTTAATAAGAATTTTTTTTACGATTTTGAACAATAAACTGATTTTATATAAAATAGGTTGTTATATGATAGGTAGGATCCATTAATTACTGATTCTCGTGGAAATTGGAAGAGGCAACTTCGTTTTAAGAATTGTACTTTATATAGGGTCTATGTTGAAAATTGGTCCAATGTCCGCCATATTTTATAAAACAGTTTCTCAATATATACACTTTATTAATTTGTGCCCAATGTCTTCACGATTGCGATATAGTCTTGAATATGTATTCCGGGAGACTTTAATATTGAAAGTAGACCGAATCACTTTTGACGGAATGCAAAATAGTGTTTTTATTGTACCTCTCAAGATTTATCTTGTTATATATGATAATGAATTCCAACATACATATTTTGAGTCCAGCGATAGACATTCGTAGGGTGGATCGATTTTGATATCATGTGAAAGGGTTTTAATGTCGCAAATATATTAAATCGTGTTACCGTTGAGATATTTATACAGCTCTCTAGCGTGAGATATCATATAGTGATTTCAACCATAAAATGACCTAGTAGACGAAGATGTCTAGATCATTTTAGAATCTAATAAGGATCCAAATTGAGTCTTCAGGTAACAATTTTATCACAATAAGTCCCTAACTGGACATAGCTTTTATATACATAGTGGGGGTCAAAGCTGAGCATTTTGGTCATACATGATTTTTTCAAATGAGTGCAACTTTTCATCTATTGGTCCTATCAAAAATTGTCCAAAGGAGTTTAGATAGCAAACTTCGGTTCTTAACCGATAGAGCTGAAAATTTGTGTTTGCCCTACTACCCAATAGCACTAATCTCGGTGCCAATTTCATCCAAATCGATTTTTAAAGTTGGGTCACTTGACACGATTTAGGTATATGATCCATTTCCGAAAAACACTTTAACTCGCGCAAATTGATTATAGATGCCGGTATAGAGATAAAATGCAACACAAGTAACTTCCACTATATTTCACAACTTCTTTATATAATGGATCCTAAGTTCCAATATAAAATTTTCTACTTGAAATTATTCATTATAATGTGGCTGGTTATCATCGGGCTTTTATTTTTCATTTCTTTGACAGCTGAAAACTGCTCTTAATCCGATTTTTCAACGAAATACGATTATCGTTTCTAAAAATCAACTAAATAATCGAATACAAAAGATTAATGAACTATTGCTGCAAAGGTCTCGTCTAAACTGAAATAAAATTTTTGATGAGTTTCTTAAACAACGTTTCGCAAAAACACTGAATAAAATATAGACAACACAGGGCAACGCTAATTGGAAAATGTTCTGTTCCAATTGATTAGAGAAAGTTTCAATTCAAACTAAATAAAACTAGTGAATAGTTTAAAAACTAATAGTTGTATAAAAAGTATAATCTATAAATGGATGGAATTTGGTATTTTAAGTAACCAAATTAAATAGTTCCTTTTAAATTGACAAACAAAAAGTAAAAAAAGTATATTTTGTTGCCCAGTGTTAGTCTAGTCTAGTTGGAAAAATACATATATTTATATTAATAATATTCTAAAAATAACTTGTTTGTTTTAACATTCATTTCAATTTGACAAAACCGTAAGAAAAATGCAAATTAGAAATTAAAATAGATAAGAAATTAATGAATGTTACAAGAATACATATTTCTTTTAATTGATTAGTAAACATTAGGGAAGCCCCATTTTTAACGTATCTAAAATATTAGTCTTTTGTATATGTTAATGAAACTTTCGCGGTGGGTTTTTAGAGTCTCAAGAATCAATCAAAATAAACATGTTGAGCAAATCCTGACTTTTCCATTGAAATTGAATGTATTGGATAATTTTTTAAACTCTGGGGTATTTCAAATACCGGCTTCGCTAAATTAAGCTTTTTTTATAAATGGACTCTTTGAAATCCATGGACTTTATGTCACATTGCTCATGGACATTGTGACACATTTGAATTTCACTCAAGTTCGTGTGCCATAAGGTCTATGGACATTATGACACTAGACATTATGAAACGCCATCTTCGAAATACCCCAAAGATTAAAAAAACTGCCCCCGGCCAAAGTCAGGCTATCTAGGACACTTTTTTAAAGGAATCCAAAACGGAATTAAAGGATTTGTTTTCACAGTATTTAACAAAAATGTATATATTTGAACCCATAAAAGGGTTGTTTCGGTATTTTGCCTATATCTCCGTTATTTATAGACCAATTTTGCTTATTTGAAATTTAAAACAGCTCGAAAGCAGGTCTAATAGAATTCTTGATGATATAGTTCCCGCAGATATCTGGAGCCTACAGAAAATTTATTTCAACATGCAGACGGACAGACAAACAAACGAACCTATCTTAATCGACTCCGCTATCTGTAACTAAGGGTAATTTCGTGTCAGGTGATCCAACTTAAAAAATCGATTTGGATGAAATTTGCACCAAGGATAGTACTATTGGAAACAAAAAGGGGTCAGACACCAAAATTTTTTCGAAAACATTGAAGAAATAGTTATCTAAAGTCCTTTGGACAATTCTGGCTAGGACCAATAGGTAAAAAGAAAACCTTGTATGACCAAAATGCCCAACTTTGACCGCCTCTAACTCCGACAGTTCTTGACCGATAGAGCTGAAAATTTGTGTCTGGCCTACTATCCAATAGTACTACCTTGGTGGAAATCCATTTTTTAAGTTGGGTCACTGGACAAGAAATTGCCCATATATACTTAATTATATTGTAAAAATTATATGACCAACTTCTCACGATGGCGTATAATAATCGGCTATGTATTGGTTATCGTTGTTTATTCATGGAAGTTTGTATTAAGTTTTTGTGGCGAGACCTGGTTTAAATTTTGGGCTTCGTTACAGTAAACGATTGTGTATTGATGATGCCACTAAGCAAGTCTATGTCACATTAGTGACAAGTTCTTAATATGTAGATTACTCTTATATAATGAAGACATGCTGTAGTTGTTAACTTTGAATAAATTAAATATAAATCTATATACATTTATAAAAATGAATGTGTATTTGTATGTTTGTTTGTTGGCTGAAATTTTCACAGTATATTCCTGTATGTCTGGAAGAGGTTATAGGCTACTTTTTATTTTGAAATTTCAAATGGGCGAGGAGCCACGCCCATATTAAGAAAATAATTAATCAGTATATCTGAGATAATATAACATTTAGAGTCCTCAAATTTTGTCGGAGCCACTTTAATACGTTTATCTTAGAAACTATTACAGTTAGAATCTTGAAATATTGTACGAACAACTGTAACATCCATGTTAAAATTTTGGGTAATAAATTGGCGGAATACCAATGAGGGAAGCGGTACTTCCCATATGAATTTAATACAAAAATTCGTTTATCTGGGAAACTAAGAGAACTAGATTCTTCAAATTTAGCATGAAGAACTTTAATATTTATCTGAACATTTTATAGAAAACAGGGCGGGGGAGGGGGCTTGGAGTCCCCTTATGAATTAAACAGAAAAATTCGTATATCTGAGAAACTGTTACTGATGGAATCTTCAAATTTTACATGAAGAACTTTGACATTCATGCAAACATTTAGAGAATAACGGGCGGACTTTCAATGAGGAATTGGCACCTCCCATATGAATTAAATACAAAATTTCGTTTATCTGGGAATCTAACAGAACTAGATTCTTCAAATTTTGCACGACGAACTTTATTATTCATCTGAACATTTTGGAGAAAAAAGGGCGGACTTTCATCTGGGGGGGTGCTTGGAGTCCCGTTATGAATTAATCAGAAAAATTCGTATACCTGAGAAACTATTAGAGCTAGAATCTTCAAATTTTACATGAAGAACTTTGACATTAATGCCAATATTTAGAGAATATGAATTAAATACAAAATTTCATATATTTGGGAAAATATTAGCTTATTCAAATTTTTCATAGATTACATTAATATCTAAATTAACGTTCGGAAAAATTGACGAACTTGCAATAATTTTCGTAGCATTTCCCATATGTAACAAATTGTATATCTGGAAAACTATTGTAGTTAGAAAGTGGGTTTTTTTTATTTATATTGCTTTTAGGGTAGCAAAGCACACTGGGTATAGCTAGTACATATATATATTTCTTTTCAATTTATTTTATTTTTTTGCCGATTTGTAATTATTGTCTCTTGACAATGGACACACCTAATTTGCTAATTATATTTTTGTTAACTTAATTATTCAAATGATAGTATAGCATTCTTAAGATGATGTATCTTAATGAAATTTATCATTAATGGCATTATTTTATCGCCTAAAAATTGACCCAAATTTTTAATTTTATTTCATTTTTGTATTTTTTAAAATAGTATTCATGCAAAATTTTACCAGAACTTTACTAGCTGTTACCACCAGCATAAAAACAAATAAAATTTTTAAAATGTAGTAAATTCTTTGTTTTATGACCAACTTTAAAAAAATGGTCGATGTGTTGAATTTATCATTTCGTTGGCAACATACATACATAAGGAAATAATTTTATTCTTGTTCGGTCAATTTTTAAAGATTTCTGTCTGTATATTTTTGCACAAAAGGGCCTGAAAAGAAATATCCTATTCCTTTTTATACCCTACACCACTTTAGTGGGGAGGGTATATTGGATTTGTGCTGATGTTTGTAACATACAAAAATATTCGTCCTAGACCCACCTTAAAGTATACCAATCGGCTTAGAATCGTTTTCTGAGTCGATTAAGCTATGTCCGTCCGTCCGTCCGTCCGTCCGTCCGTCCGTCTGGCAGGCTGGCTGGCTGGCTGGCTGTCCATGTAAACCTTGTGCGCAAGGTACAGGTCGCAATTTTCAAGATAATTGGATGAAATTTGGCACGCACGTTTTATTTGACCCAAGGACGAAGCCTATTGAAAATGGTTGAAATCGGTCCATTATTTCACCTAGCCCCCATAGAACAGAACCCCCCGAAAAGGGCTTTTGAGCTCATAATTTTGTTAAATTTACAGATATATCGATAAAATGCGGCACAACTAAGTTTTATAGAAGTCTGGATGACCCTGCCAAATTTCATAAAGATCGGGTCCCATTTGACCCTAGCTCCCATACAAAGTCCCCTTCAGAAAATTACTTGAATGTCCCAAATTAACTTATAAACACAAATATCGCGATGAAATTTAGCACAATAAAATATTATGTAAATATAAATATATTCACAAAATTTTATCGGGCTTGGTCCATATTTGCCCCTAGCCCCCATATAAAGCCTCTTTCAGAAAATTAGATTTTCATCCATAAATTGCTTAAATGTATCGGAACAAGGGAATATTGAAGATAAATGCTTTATTATGAAAAATAAATCACATTTAATATTCATAACTGGTGTAGGGTATCATATGGTCGGCCACGCCCGACTATACTTTCTTACTTGTTTTAAATATTCCTTTAGTACATAATAATAATAATTCAAATCGTTCAAGCGATATAGGTTTATAATATAAACACTATATAGCTAAAACAGATTGAATCGATTAAAAGATTTCAAACGATATATTCTTTTGATGAGTGTTTATGATTCGGCCATGCCGAAAGTAATATTTATAGCCGTTGAAATTTTACACCTTCTTATATATTTATTTGATCAATTTACATGTAAATTGTTACAAATGTTTCTAATACGATATAGATTTGATTGAAAAAATGAGCACAAGTGTGCGTTAAAGCACTTAAATGGAGTTTCGACTTTTTTGGAAATTGTAAAGAAAGTGTAGAAATTTGTGGAGAAACAAGAACAAACATTGAAGTGATTCTTTTGATAATATGCTAATTTTACAGTTTTACAACAAACATGAATGTAAAATAAAAGACAATATGTAATTTAATTAAAATTTATTAATTCGCTATGATGGAAAAAAACTTTTAGAGCCTTAAAAAAGAACATATAAATATTTAGCGAATTTCGAATGAAATGGTCAGTCATCTGCTGAAATTCAACTTTTACATATGTAAAAAATTCTTGAAAGATTTTAAAGTGATAAGAAACTATTAAAAGGATGCGTTGGAGCCTGCTGTTGCTGGTTCTGGCAGCACTGTTAATTCAGTCAGCATGTAAGTTGTGAATAAGTGATTTTTATATATCCAGACTAATTTTATGAAATTTATCTGCAGATGGTCGATATGAAAGAAATGGTCGAAGATATAAACTATATGGCCAACGAAGACGCTTAAACGCTGGAGAAGCTCGGTTTATACCAGACTATTTGAATAACATAATAAATAAGAAAACCACAACAACTACAACAACAGCTAAACCGGAACCCCCTCCAACGCCAACAACACCAACAACAACTCCAACGACGGAGACTTCTCCTCCACCTCCACCTCCTCCGCCACCGCCGCCTCCACCACCACCTCCTCCACCACCAACACCAACAACCAGTCCCACAACAGATCAAACATCACCACCTCCTCCACCACCTCCTCCTCCTCCACCACCACCACCTCCTCCAGCACCATCTCCACCTCCTCCTCCACCACCTCCACCCCCACCGCCTCCACCAACAACACCTAAACCAGATATACCACCACCTCCGCCAGCTTATACACCACCGCCACCTGCTCTACCACCACCACCTGCTCCACCTGCTCCACCTTCAATTCCACCAACATCACCTACACCTAGAGTTGATAAACGCTCTGAAAATTACGAAGATGAGGATTATGAAGATGATCAAGAAGAAACTGGTAGAGAATTATATCACAACTTTATGTCAAAATCTGAAGGTCGCAGATATCAGAATAACTACGATATACTCAGCAGCAATAATGATGAGAACAACTATTTGAGCGACTATGACGATTCCGCAGAAGTTGGACGTGCTTCTCAATCTCGCCCTAAGAGACGACGTCAACGTAGAAGACGAATAAATCGTATTGTTTTACATAATCGTCAAAACCCCCACTACAGAAGACGTCTTAGAAGGCAAAGAGCTAGAAGAAATCGCCAACGCAGAGAAAGTCTTAGACGACGTCGTTTGGCACAACGTAGACGTTTAGAACAACGTAGACGTTTAGCACAGCGTAGACGTTTCGCACAACGACGTCGTCGCTTGCAACGTCGCCGCCGTTTACAAAGACGCCGTCGTTTGGAAAATCAAAGACGCAGAGTAGCCATTAGACGTCAGAATCAAAGACTTAGGCTACAAATGCAACGTATTCAAACTAATAAACGACGTAACGGATGAACGCAATGAAATGAATGACAATTGATTAATAAATTTCGAAAGTATATTACACCCTGTAAACCAAAGAATAAATAAGAAATGAAACTGTTGTCAAAAGTACCTAAGTCTACTGTCATCCGGTACCTAACTCTAAGAATGTATTAGTAGAATTCTCAAGTCAACATAGTTGCAAAAAACCGTATTGAAAAATATTGAAAAAAAAATATTACATTTCAATTTATACTTTGAAAGGTTTCTTAAGATATTTTCCACATATTTTATCTATAAACATTTTATAAACACGTCTATTTGTTTTTTAATCAATAATATTGAAAAAGTAAATTATTTATTTGAAATATCTTTTTCGTTTACCTTACGAAAATTTACAACATTGTTTTTTTTTAGTTTTAATTTCAAACAACAAAAATTCAATGTCAAAAAACAAAAAATATTTTTTTTTCGTTTGTAAAAAATATATTATTTTCGGGCTATTAAATGTGTTTAAATTGTGCAAAAAAATTATAAAATATAATGTTAAGTGATAAAAAATATTTCAAAGTGCTATTATCCTCAAATTTTCGCGAAAAAGTTTTGAAGTTTGGAGAGAGAATAAAATTTTTACATATGTGTTGGATTTACACGGCACTCGTCTGTGAGAAGAGCGTAATGTTATTGTTGTAAAAAAATGACAGCGTTTCACTTCTTGTTTATTCTTTGCTGTAAACCCCATGATTTTTTATTTTTTTTTTTATTTTTTGGACTTAACAAAATGTCCTATAAAGCAGGTTTAGGGTTCTGCAATATATGTATATATTAAAATTGAAAGTTGTAGATGAACCATTAGGCACTCAAATTTGGTTTACATTTTAATTTAAAAAAATTACAGATTAAGTTTGCTATGCCGATTATATATAAATTTTTTTGAAAAATAATATTTTATAAATTTTAACTGTGAGTTAATTAAGTGCTGTCTTTTGACAGTGGTTTCACCTAATTCGCTAATTATGTATTGTTATCTTAATTATTCAAATGATATTATAATTTTTTTTTTTTTAAAGTGTTTTAATGAAATGTATCATTTATAGCATTATTCATCGCCAAAAAATTGACCCATTTTTAATTTTTTCTTTCTATTTTATAAGCATGATCAACTTTGGCGAGATCATGATCCATAAATAATGTTCTCGCTATTGTCACCGGTATTATATTTATATATAATAATAAATATATCAATAAATATTACGTTTCTTAATGTTTCACTCTTTTGTTTATGCGATTAGTTTGCATTTAAATTGTTATTAATATACCAAATACGATATGTTTTTGATTGAAACTGATGATCTAAAATATGTTTGAAGCAGGTCATTTATGCTTATTTTTGGAATTGGCAATTCTGTGTATTTGTAATTTACGTAGATTCTAAAGAAAGTGTTGGAATTTCAAATGAAACATTTAAGTGATTTTGCGAAAAATATGCAAATTAATAGTTCGATTTTGTTAGTATTATTGCCAAATATGAATGGAAAATAAGACAAAATTTTAAATTAGTTTAAAATTCCCTGTGTTAGAATGAAAAACTATCATGCGCAAAAAAAAACATATAAATATTTGCGAATTTGCGAAAAAAGTATCAGTTATTTGGAGATGTTTAACTTTTCAATATCAAACACGAATTCTTGACCAACATAAGGTTTGATAAAAAATAATTAAGTAAGCGAAACATAGAAAATATGCGTTGGAAACTGCTGTGGCTTTTTCTGGCCGCACTGTTAATTCAGTACGCATGTAAGTTGTTAATTATGGATTTTTATGAACATTTATTAATTATATGAAATTTGTATGTAGATGGTCGTAATGAGGAAAATGGAAAGGGATATAAACTGTATGGACAACGTAAGCGCACGAATGTTGGAGAAGCTCGTTTTATTACATACTTGTTGAACAAGAAAACAACAACAACTACAACAACTGAAAAACCACCACCAATTCCAACAACAACATGTGAGCCATGTACACCAACAGGAACAGAACCAACAACACCAACTACAACAGGACTGCCACCACCTCCTCCGCCACCGCCTCCACCAACACCACCTATATCTCCACCACCTCCTCCTCCACCACCGCCACCACCTCCTCCACCACCACCGCCACCTCCTCCTCCACCACCTCCTCCACCACCGCCACCACCACCTCCTCCACCACCGCCTCCGCCACCACCTCCTCCACCTCCGCCACCACCACCAACAATAACACCTCCTCCACCAGCTCTACCACCATCACCACCTCCTCCAGCACCTCCAGATGCAGCAGATACAAATGGAAATGGAGATGATGATGATAATAATAATGATATTGATGATGACGATGATGATGATGACGTTCCTAATGTAACAACAACACCAAAACCTAAGCCAACTGTTTCACCATACCCTCCACCTCCACCAGCTCTACCGCCTCCGCCTGCTCCACCTGCACCTCCTGCTAAACCAGACATTCCACCAACATCACCTGCAGCATTAAATGATAAACGCTCTTCAGATAACGAAAATAACGACGAGGAAGACGAAGATGACGATGATGATGAAGAAGAAGATGAATCTGGTCGAGCTTTATATCACAACATAATGTCTAGTTCTAAAGGTCAGCAATCACGTTATAGTAACGATATACTTAATAACGACAATGACGAAAACAACTATCTAAGTGATTCTAAGGAATCCACTCAAATCGGTCGTGCCGCCAGAGCTAGACCCACAAATTGGCGCCGCCGTCGTCAACAACAGGCTATCAGACGTAGAAGAAGAATGCAACGTATCCGGCAACGAAATCGCCGTCTACGTCAACAGGCCATCAGACGTAGACAAAGAATGCAACGTATCAGACGACAAAGAAATCGACGTAGAAGGATACAACGTATTAGACTACGAAATCGTATCAAACCTAAAAGGAGACGCCAAATAATAGTAAGGAAATATCGAAGTGGCAGTGCATCTGTTAGACGTCGTAGTCGACGACAACGTTTAGCAAGGCGCCGTCGTTTAGCAAGACGTCGACGTTTAGCAAGACGCCGTCGATTAGCACGACGCCGACGTTTAGCAAGACTGCGTAGGAACCGTAGACTTAGGCAGCAAATGAGACGGATACAACGGAATAGAAGAACGTAACCCAAATGAAATGTTTACCTGATATATTATTAATAAATAACATATTTATACTTAATGCAGAGATTTTATTATTAATTTATTGTTTAGTGTCGAATCCCTGAATTATTTCAGCATATAAAATGGTTTCCTAATTAGCTTATATTAGCGGCGTGATCAAATTTGACATGTACAACTATTATAGACCGCTCCTTAATTAGCCTTAGCAGTCTTATAAATCGTTAGAAATTTAGATAAAATCTAAATTGAAATTATGTAGACTATGATCTAAACAGGTATTGCTCTGTATCAGAGTATAACAGAATCTATCCATCATGTTACAAAAATCGTATTTCTAAACTCACTATTCATAACTATTAGATACAAAAGCAATTAAATTGCTAAGTCGTTCGACTTTCGGACATTAATAGAGCATTTAAAAAATTATCATAACATGTTCTGCTAGAAAGTTTTGTGATCGTAAAAATTGCAATAAAATTTTTACGATTTTTTTTTTTTTTTTTTTTGTTAAATTTTATTGTTTTCAATTTAGTAAAATTTAAATTTAATAAAATTATGTAGAGTTTCTAACGCTAGTTTAAATCATTGATAAAGTAAAATATAACAACAAATGTTTAGTTAAACTCACTTAGCCTAGCAGTAATAAACTACAGTTACTAAAACTTCAAGGAAATTTAAATAATAACCTATACATACAATTAAATTAATTGTAACAATTCTTAATATATTACAACATTATGCTTACAATAATTATTATTAAAACAACATATATTAATAATTATTAAAATATTTGTATTAAATCAAATTAATATTATTGTTCTTATTAAAAGCCATAGTTTTTAACACTTCATTAAATTCTCTTCAAATAGCTTTTATTATTAATGTTTCTAGTAAAATTTATATGATAATAATTAATATTAAAAGATGAAAAACAATTTAAAATTTAAATCCTATCAATTTAGTTTTTATTATTACGATTATATTTTCATTTCTAAGAACATTTTCTACATTTATATATTTCAAGTTAAAAATTAAACAAATACGTTCATAATGATGACGATGAAGATGGCTACGATGACAACAGCTTTGATGATAAGAATGATGACAAATCTTTTTTGATTTTCCGGTAAATACCATCAACTAGTTGTGTTAAAATGAAGTTTATAGAAACAAAATGAGCGAACTTCACTTTTGTGATTTCTGAAACGACGTTGCCAACTTGCTTTCCATGACTTATTTTATCCTATTTAATACATTTTTTTATGATTTGATTTACTGTAAATTTACTTATGGTCAATTTTGGGCCGATCCTCCTAAAATTTTACAAAGATTCTGGTTTCAATAAAACTTGTTATGTCGAATATCTTATCAACAAAGTCTTATATGAAAGCTTTGATCCAATATCCAAATCTCATAATATTTGACAGAAAGATTTTAGATCCTATAAAACTAGTTCATGACGAATTTTATCGCTATACTGGTATTATTAAGCCAGTTATGGCATCAATCAGTTACGGACCCATCCTGTTAATATTTGTCAACTAGATTTTAGTTTCTATAAAACATATTTATGTCAATTTTGAAGCAAATTATGAACTTTAAAGCAATTTTCTGAGAGTAACCTTACGTCGGGGGTAATGTCAGTTATGGGCCGATCTCCATAAAATTTGGCAGAGAGATTTTAGTTCCTCTAAAACTTGTTTACGTCGAATTTTGTTGCTTTATTTTGAAGCAATTTGTGAGCGTTATAGTTATTTTCTGACAAAAACCTTATATCGGGGGTAAGGTCCATTATGAACCGATCCTCATGAAAGTTTGGCAGAGAGATTTTAGTTCATCCAAAACTTGTTTATGTTGACTTTCGTTGACTTACTGGTATTTTGAAGCAAGTTATAAGCTTTAAAGTAATTTTCTGACAGAAACCTTATATGGGTTATGGGCCGATCTTCATAAAATTTGGTAGAGATATTTTAGTTCCGTTAAAACTTGTTTACGTCAAAATTCGTTGCTTTACTATCATTTTGAAGCAAGTTATAAGTATTATAGTCATTTTCGAAAGGGACCTTATCTATGGGATATGGTCTATTATGGACCGATCATTATAAAATTTGGTAGAGAGATTTATGTTCCTCTAAAACTTCTTTATGTTGACTTTCGTTGATTTAGTGAAATAATTTTCAAAGAGGAACCTTATATGAAGGGTAGGATCAATTATGGGCCGATTTCCATAAAATTTGGCAGAGAGATATCAGTTTCCCTAGAACTTGTTTATGTCGAATAATTTTGAATGAAGTTATTAGCGTTATAGTCGTTTTTCGAGATGGACCTTATATGGGGGGTAAGGTGAATTATGGACCGATCCTCAAAAAAATTGGGAGGGAGATGTTGGTACGGATGTTTTTAAACCAGCTATGACTGTTTACACTGTTTTTTTTTTTTTGGGGGAGGGGGGGGCTGGCCACTTGTATAGGGGCTATGCGAAAACATGGAAGAAGAGCTCCTTAGTTGGGACTCTATCGTGCTTTCAACAGTCAGACGGACAGACATGGCTAGATCATCTTATAATTTAATAAGGACCCAGAATACAAATACTTTTGTGGGGCTGTGGCAATATATCGATGTGTTACAAACGGAAAGACAAAATCAACATACATCCAACTTTTTTGATGGTGGGTATAATAATATTTAATTAGGTGTAAAAAAAATCGGCATCGTTGGTAATTGAATCTACT
>NW_023994577.1:100000-157500 GCF_015586225.1 Lucilia sericata
CGCTCAGAATGTTAGGCTATGGATGTAAATTTTTCAAGGTGGGTTTAGTTTACATGACAAGAAAAGAATTTTAGTAACCCACTTAATGTGGTGAATGACTGATTAGAAATTGTGCAGAAGAAAAATTATGTTATGTGAATTTAATTTAAATGCAATTGGTTGTGAATCAAGAACATTTTTATTGTTAAAAGGTGAATTTTAATCTAGTTTAATTTAACGATTTAATTCACTTTAAAAACTAACAACTACCTTTTTACTAAAAGGAAAAAGAGCGATGAGATAGTGACTACTTGTTTTGAGATAAAATGTAAAGATTGATTTAAGAATGTAAAAGATTGAATTTATTCCCAAATGTGCTTGATTTGAACTTGATTCATACTTGATTTCAAAATTTAGAACATTTCAACAAAATGTGAATTAAAAATAATTGTAAAATTGCGTATAAATATTTCCTTTGTGAGAAATATGAAAAAAAATCATAAATTGGTCAAATGGTTGATAAACATTTGTACATAGTAGTTGGGAATTTCCATCAATTTACCTTATGTAAACTATGTATATATAATATTTAACAAATTTACTAAAATTATATAATCCTTTAATTATTATTTAAACTTCTTTTTCTTTTCAAATGTTTTTATAATTAACTTGAGATTAACTATTATGTACATATTACTCCAATATAATTAGTCTTTACATAGCAAAAACAAAGATGTATATAAAGGAAACTATGTCAATTGTAAACTAATTTTGAAGCATTTCTAAATCTTTTTAACATATAAAGGCATTTTGTAAATTCTTGTGGCAAGACAACATTCAACTTTGATTTCTCATCAACGTCGTAATCATTTCTTTAAAAAACCAACATGTTAAATGCCAGTAATTATTTTACCCCTGTTTCTAGAAAAGAACAACAACAACAGCATATACTCGCATATGGTTGACGTACATGCATACATACTTACATACATAAGTATGAAAAGTAAGTAAATCATAATGTAATTATGCCAAGGACGCCTACAATACATGTAAACAAGTGAATGTAAATATACATAAGTAAATGTATGTATGTGTGTAAATATTAATGTTTGTAATAAATGTAATTATGTTTGTCGGCCAACATGTAATATAGAAAAGATGATGATGATTTTGACTGACTTATGATTTCCTTTCTTATTTATACTAACACACATTTAGGCATTTACCCATTTTAGTATGTATGTGTAAATACGTCTGTACGTTTGTACATATGGGAATATTAACATTAACACGCAATTTCAATGGTTTAGAATTTTTCTTACATTAACTACATTTTTATTGACCCCTACAGCAGTTATAGGCGGTAAGGTATTATGTGTTTTTGCTGTTGTTTGTAATGCGTTAAAATATTGGTACTGTATCCACATTAGAGTACATAAATCGGCTTAGAATTGTCCGTCTTTACTGCAGATCCTAATTATAACCTACACCACTATAGTGGTGAGGATATTATGCGTTTGTGCTGATGTTTGTAACGCACAAAAATATTGGTCCTAAGCCCACTTTAAAGTATACCGATCGACTCAGAATCACTTTCTGAATCGATTAAGACATGTCCGTCCGTCTGCCTGGCTGTCTATGTAAATCTTGCGCGCAAGCTACAGGCCACAATTTTCAAGATATTTTGATAATATTTGGACCATACGTGTTTTTGGAGCCTGTTGAAAATGGTTGAAATCGGTCCATTATTTCACCTAGCCCCCATACAACCTGACCTTCCGATTTGGGGTTTTAACTCATAACTTCAAGTATACCACTATCTCCCCAAAAATTGGCACAACTAAGTTTTATTACCGTGCCGATTTTTGTAATGATCGGCCGCCGTTTAACCCTAGTCCGCATATAAACCCCCCCTTTAAAATATATCTTAAACTACCAAAAATTGACTTATAGCCATTAGTATCGCGATGAAATTCAGAATAACTAATCTTTTCGAAATATGGTTTTTTCATCAATAAAGTTTCTTTATGAAAAATAAATAATTGTTAAAATATACTCATGGTGTAGGGTCGGTCATGCCCGACTATACTTTCCTACACAGAGTGAAAAGGAAATATACACGCCTTGTACCAAATTGACACCAAAGAGTTTATAATTTTTAAATAATATTCGTTGTCAAAGTATTGCAACGTTGTCAACATTGCAACGGATTGTTTGTCAATAGTGAGCTTACCACGTTTCTTAACATTTAGACAACGGATGTGTATAAAATTTAGATTTCGACAACGAATTGTTGCAATGTTGTCAACATTACATAGTGTTGTCGTACGTATGTATATACTTTGACAACGGATGGTATTGAAAAATTATAAACAGTTTGATGTCAATTTGGTGCCAGGCATGTATATATCTTGTTCCCTCTGTGTACTTGTTTTTTTTAAAATAATTTCATTAAATATTACTCTTCCCCTTTTCGGAGCAGAAATTAACCCTTTTGAAAATATTAGAAATCTGTTCATTCTTTTATCTTTTCGAAATATAATTTTATCGCTTTTAAAAGAAAATTGGAATACATTTGTACCAAGGTGTCATATAGCAAGTTCCACTGAAATCACTTTATCTATGGCTTTTCATAATTGTTTTTAAGAATAACAGTATTAGAATCAAAAGACATTTTTAGAAATCAAAATACATAAGGTTCAATTCAAGACCCAATAACATGCCCTCCGCCTCATATCCTTTTAGCGCTTATAAAATCCGTTTTAAAATCATTAGATAGGGATGAAATGTTATATAAAAAATGTAATAAAAGTATTATGTATTCTCTCAACTAGAGAATTGGTTCATTAATGGACCTAAGCCCGTTATTAGGTGTTTTTCCTAAAATTAATTAAAACTCTTAAATTAATTTAAAATTTGTTTATAGAATTTATCGGATAAAAGGATCGAGATCCTAGTGTATAGTAACATTAGGTCGGACTTGATCGACTATAACTTCTTACTTATATGTATGTATTTATTATTGTACTCCTTTAGTTGTTGTTTTATTGTTGCATTCTCTGAAGTAGTGAAAAAATATGTCGAGATTCTAAAAACAATAATAATTATCATTAAAATATCTTGTCTATATAGAGAGTTAAACATAAAAGGAAGGTATGAAATTGTATTTAAACAAGCCGACAAGGTGTGATAGTAAAATATATACATTTCAAATATAACATAGGCTGGACAGACAGACGGACTTAACACGCCAAGCTGGACGGACTAGCAGGTAGCCACAGGAAGAAATCAAAACAAGAACTCTTTAAGATTTCGGCAAATAAGAACATAGTCATTAGGCGTAAATTAGAGTCTCTGAGTGTACGTGTATTTAAGATAAAGGAAATTTAATGAAAACGAGAGAAGAAAAAAAAACAATAATAATATTGGTATAGACAAGTTAAATCCACCGACAGATAGATGGTTAACTGAATGAATGGATGAATTGATGTAGGAACACAGAGACAACAAAGACAAGATCAGTTAGGGAGAATTCTAGCTACCGGAAATGCGTGGCATTGTAACAAACGAAAAGTCAAATGCAATGACATTTTTTCCATTTATTTAATTTTTCTGTCTAGTACTAGTAATTTTCATTTTTTCTCTCTCTCTCTCTTTCTCCAGCTTGTCAAGCCGCATTAAATCATGAGAACAAAGCGAAACATAACTTTACATTGATTGAAATAGATGAACATGTATTGAAGGCAAAAACCCAACAACTTTGTAAATTCCATTTTAAAATACTTAATTACATGACAAAAAAACAAGAAGAAGAAGCAGACATAGTTGCGGAATATGTTTTGAACAAGTATAAATACTTAAAAGATCATCCTGTTACTCAGCTCATCTACATGATCATCACTAACGTCATCGCATTATTCTCATCATTATTATGATCATTAAAAAATATTATTGAAATTGTTTTTTTGTTCTCAGCCTCCTCTCTTAGTTATAAAACTAAATAAATAATGAAAACACGAAAGTCTGTCTATATTGAGTCCAAAGAACGACATAAATACATTTAAAACCAGAGGCTGTAGGAAAATAAGTGATTGACATTTAAAAGTATAAAATATGTCAAATATGTTTTTTGTTGTTGCTGCTTTTAAATACTCCCATCGGTAAGAAATCACGAAATATTCATTTTACACCACATTCAGACAATGGTTTGTATGTTTTCTGAAAGTTTGTATGAAATGAACATGAACATTTTGTTCGAAACACGCACATTGATGATTTTTATAAGATCCTCAATTTAAATAAAAAAAATCTAAAGTGATTACACGAAATTATTTTGAAAGATTTGAGAATATATGCGTAATGTAAACTGTCATTATTATGGCATCAAAAATCAATAACTGATAAAAGGATTTGTGATAATTGAATGAAATAATAACTAACCGTAAAAACACCAGCTGTATATTAATATATTTACAGTAATTTTTAGATGATTACCCCAACTTCTCCACTCAGGCCTCTAACGGACCTATGGTGTGCCTATAGTCTAGTCTATAGTCTAGTCTATAGTCAAGTCTATAGTCTAGTCTATAGTCTAGTCTATAGTCTAGTCTATAGTCTAGTCTATAATCTAGTCTATAATCTAGTCTATAGTCTAGTCTATAGTCTAGTCTATAATCTAGTCTATAGTTCTAGTCTATAGTCTAGTCTATAGTCTAGTCTATAGTCTAGTCTATAGTCTAGTCTATAGTCTAGTCTATAGTCTAGTCTATAGTCTAGTCTATAGTCTAGTCTATAGTCTAGTCTATAGTCTAGTCTATAGTCTAGTCTATAGTCTAGTCTATAGTCTAGTCTATAGTCTAGTCTATAGTCTAGTCTATAGTCTAGTCTATAGTCTAGTCTATAGTCTAGTCTATAGTCTAGTCTATAGTCTAGTCTATAGTCTAGTCTATAGTCTAGTCTATAGTCTAGTCTATAGTCTAGTCTATAGTCTAGTCTATAGTCTAGTCTATAGTCTAGTCTATAGTCTAGTCTATAGTCTAGTCTATAGTCTAGTCTATAGTCTAGTCTATAGTCTAGTCTATAGTCTAGTCTATAGTCTAGTCTATAGTCTAGTCTATAGTCTAGTCTATAGTCTAGTCTATAGTCTAGTCTATAGTCTAGTCTATAGTCTAGTCTATAGTCTAGTCTATGTCTAGTCTATAGTCTAGTCTATAGTCTAGTCTATAGTCTAGTCTATAGTCTAGTCTATAGTCTAGTCTATAGTCTAGTCTATAGTCTAGTCTATAGTCTAGTCTATAGTCTAGTCTATAGTCTAGTCTATAGTCTAGTCTATAGTCTAGTCTATAGTATAGTCTAGTCTATAGTCTAGTCTATAGTCTAGTCTATAGGTCTAGTCTATAGTCTAGTCTATAGTCTAGTCTATAGTCTAGTCTATAGTCTAGTCTATAGTCTAGTCTATCGTCTAGTCTATAGTCTAGTCTATAGTCTAGTCTATAGTCTAGTCTATAGTCTAGTCTATAGTCTAGTCTAGTCTAGTCTATAGTCTAGTCTATAGGTCTAGTCTATAGTCTAGTCTATAGTCTAGTCTATAGTCTAGTCTATAGTCTAGTCTATAAGTCTAGTCTATAGTCTAGTCTATAGTCTAGTCTAGTCTAGTCTATAGTCTAGTCTATAGTCTAGTCTATAGTCTAGTTCTAGTCTAGTTATAGTCTAGTTTATAGTCTATAGTCTAGTCTATAGTCTAGTCTATAGTCTAGTCTATAGTCTAGTCTATAGTCTAGTCTATAGTCTAGTCTATAGTCTAGTCTACAGTCTAGTCTATAGTCTAGTCTATAGTCTAGTCTACAGTCTAGTCTATAGTCTAGTCTATAGTCTAGTCTATAGTCTAGTCTATAGTCTAGTCTATAGTCTAGTCTATAGTCTAGTCTATATAGTCTAGTAGTCTATAGTCTAGTCTATAGTCTAGTCTATAGTCTAGTCTATAGTCTAGTCTATAGTCTAGTCTATAGTCTAGTCTATAGTCTAGTCTATAGTCTAGTCTATAGTCTAGTCTATAGTCTAGTCTATAGTCTAGTCTATAGTCTAGTCTATAGTCTAGTCTATAGTCTAGTCTATAGTCTAGTCTATAGTCTAGTCTATAGTCTAGTCTATAGTCTAGTCTATAGTCTAGTCTATAGTCTAGTCTAGTCTAGTCTATAGTCTAGTCTATAGTCTAGTCTATAGTCTAGTCTATAGTCTAGTCTATAATCTAGTTATGTCTAGTCTTTTTTAATCTAGTCTATAGGTTAGTCTAGTTCGTCTATAGTCTAGTCTATAGTCTAGTCTAAGTCTAGTAATAGTCTAGTCTATAGTCTAGTCTATAGTCTAGTCTATAGTCTAGTCTATAGTCTAGTCTATATTCTAGTCTATAGTCGTGTTAATAAAGTCTAGTCTATATTCTAGTCTACAGTTATAGTCTATAGTTCTGGGATACTTCGTATGCAACTTCACATATATTTAGAAGAGAAAACTTTATTTTAAAATTTCATTCAAATAGGCGAATCTCGATTCAGTGTTATAGAAGTAAAATCCATAAAATTTGTGTGCAAACTCGATGTAAAATCCAAAATGGACAGCTTAGCACAGTTTGCGAGGCTTTGAACGTTATATCAAAATAATTAATATTCTTAATTTTAAAAACAAAAAAATTTTGAAATTTTAATTTTTTGGTAAAACATCAAGTTTAAATATGACGTTTTCTGAGGGATTTTGCAAAACCTAAATCTGACGGTTTCTTTGGCATGGTTTAACGAGAAATGGTGGAAAAATATTGGCAACACTACCCACGACAGACTAGAACATGAACCCACCGGAGCATGTTCTACATGTTCTACATGTTTTACAATAAAATATTGGAATTGCCACACCCACTATATATGTTTTGTAGGAGACGCGATGCCCACTTTTTTAATTACTCACATATACATTCTACTTCGTGCACCCACTTTAGTTATAATTTACTTAAGTAAATTAAATATTGCATATGCATACATATTCATATGAATATTGTGTGTTCTCTGCAAATTGTCACATTCACTAACACTAGATAAAATTTTACAAAAAAAAAACAATAAATTTTCATACGCCTCTTGGCTGCCTCATTCCTTTTTTTCTTTGTACAACGCATCAGCTCATGTGTAGACCATGTGTAAAAAACAACAAGAAAACATTTAAAAAGTTTTCTTAAAACTAAAAAAATATTCTCAATTTTCCATATAGTATAAAATATCTAGTCTAGACGTACAATTTTTTCCATGATCTTGACATTTCACCCGAGACAAAAAAAAAAACAAAAATTCTTGCGAAAAATAAAAAATCAAAAACATAAATTGAATAATGAAAATTTTTCATTTAAAAAAGCTTTTAAAGGGAAAACTATATTCCAATGAGAGAACAATGTTCTTACAATTATACGTGGATTTGATTGGCGGGTTAATATAAGTCAAGTGGCGGGAAAAATTAAATTATTGATAATATTTGCTTTTAACCATGAAATAATTTTTACTACTTTAGCTTATAACATGTTATATAAACCATTCCTTTAGATTTTATACAATTTAATCAATTAAAAAAGATTAATATCTTAAAGGAACTAAGACCCATAAAATTATATACATATATGTATATTTTAGGTTCTTATAGTTTCTAAAGCGATCTAGCAAAGTTGAAAACCTAAAGGGCTGAAATTTTGTACAATTTTTGTTAATGATTCTGCTGTATCGGATGATTGGGCTGTATCGGTAAACGATTTCACTTAAACCCCATACAGTTGAAACTTAAAATCTGTCAAGATAAGGAAAAACTGGAAACGCAGTTTTACGCTATGTAGTTATCATGATATGTCTGAAATTTAATTTCGGAAAAGATATTATAAAGCATGTACAGAGGATCTATCGTCCTCTGTGGATCGACCTAATGTGCCGATTTCATTATCGAATAGAACATTCGTAAGCATTAAAATGATTTTTGAAGTTTGCAACAGTTAAGGTCCGAAATCGATTATGATCGTTAATATCAGTTCCTAAAGATGCTATTATATAGAAGCTTGATCGAATTATAGTATGAATTCCACCATTAGTTGCATTCTGAAGCTTTTGAATAACACAGGCAGACAAACCCTTAACCCAGTGACCGAAGTATAGTTTTTTTAAAGGATTGAGCCGCGCTGAATCCGAATCTGGCCTCAGAATTTCCATCACATCTGGAATTTAAGATATCGTGATCTGAAGTTTAAAAACATAATATGCCATCTGAAAGTTCATTCTATCAACTTTAAAATAAGAGCTTAACATCTGACATATCTTCTTTCTTCTTCTGGTTATCTTCACCTAAAGCTTGATATAACAATAAAATGAAAAAACTGTATTTTTTCGTATATTTCGCCTATAATTTACAAAAAAAAATCTACGTTCCAATTTTACTTTTGCATAAATATCTGCTGTAGTTTCTGAGATATCATCCGTTGAAGTTGATGAACGGACAGACATCATTAAATCGAATCATAAAGTTATTTTGAGTCGGTTGGAACATTCTCAGGTAGGTATGGATCCAGTTATTTTGTTCGTTATAAGGTGAATATATAAATACCACGAATATCCCGAAACCATCAGTCAATCAGAAGATATGTCAATGTTAAGCCTTTATTTTAAAGTTGATAGAATGGACTTTCAGATGACATACAACATTTTCTAAATAAAGTTGTCTTAGCGCTGCTATAACGTCTCAAAAAGGGGGCTAAAAAAATAACGTTTTATTAAACTTCAGGCCAAGGATATCTCAAATTGCAAATGTGATAGAGATGCCAGATACGCAGATCAATCCTTTTAAAACGTCTAACTTGGTCTTAGGGTTTGACTTTTTTCAAATTTGGTCGGCCTGTGTAATTTTCGGGAGACAATACTACTTATAAACAAAGTTCGCCCATAACTATAATGAACTATTGAGAATTGTTTTAAGTTGTTCTTGAACAAATTTGTATTCGAAAATTATTTCATTAGTAAGAAATGATAATTTAGCAGAACTGATAAAATCTTGTTTTAAATCTGCACTATTTTACATATACAATACTATACATATGTAATACTTTATAATACAAATATTAACTTATATCCCCTCTTACAACAAATTATACCGCATTACAATTTCCATTATGTATGCCTTTAATATACAAACAAATCTCCCATCTTATTAACGGTTTTATGTATGTTCTAATTTTAATACTCATTTAAATGAAATTTTTCAAACTTGTTTAAACATATTTTCCCAGTTTCTTTACATTTACATAAACAGCACACAGTTTCCTTTTCATAGTTTCAACAAACAACTCAGTAATTGCAACATGTTTCTGTATGCAACATAATACACATTAAAATATAATTATTTTTAATAATTCATTGATAATAAATTAATGTTGATTGCAATTCTTTTCTTTTTTATTTTGCATTTTTTTTTTTTTTTTGTTGTAATCTCATAATTACATACGAATAGGCCTGTATTTAAATGTGCAGCATGTGGAAACTGAATTGCATATAAATGTAAGCAAATGTAGCACGTATTGACACATGATGCAATACACACATAACGCTTATTTAATTCAAAAGTTGCCTAACTATAAATGTAAGGTTTTTAAATAAAATATTAGTATTAAACAAAAACGCTTACAAATAATGATTGGACTACTTGTTTGAAATATAGCCGGTAATGTTGTGATCTTTGCACAACAAATAATCAAAAATGATCTTTTAAGTTATTTAAAACATTTCGTTATTTCATGAAATTTGTATTACTCCCTTCCATGTAACTTAAAACACTCTTGTGGTAAATGTTCTCTATATATTTTTTGTACGTTTGTTTATTTTATAATTGCAAAAAGAACAAAAAGTAACCTGTGCTAATCGACAGACTGGGAAAAAATGTTTTGTAAATATTATTATTGTTTTTTTTTCCTACTTATTTCATATATTTAAAAGTTGCATTTAAAAATTTATAACAAAAAGCTGTATAAAACAATATTAACCATATTACTTACATTGTATTGTAAATTGGTTGTTATAAAAAATGCTGTAAATGTGCATATTTAATTGCTCAATAAAAGCTTAAAGCCTTTTTTATAATAAAATTTAAATCAGCTTTTTTTGTTTAACAATAGCTACTCATTACAGAAATCTTAACTAATTGATAGATAATAGTTTTGAATATTTAGGTTTGACAAAATAATCAATTTGCCGGAAATAATTCAAAATAAATAGAAAGAAAACATAAAACACATACAAAAAACAGAACTAGAACTGAACTAGAACTGAACTAGAACTGAACTAGAACTGAACTAGAACTGAACTAGAACTGAACTAGAACTGAACTAGAACTGAACTAGAACTAACTAGAACTGAACTAGAACTGAACTAGAACTGAACTAGAACTGAACTAGAACTGAACTAGAACTAGAACTGAACTAGAACTGAACTAGAACTGAACTAGAACTGAACTAGAACTGAACTAGAACTGATCTAGAACTGAACTAGAACTGAACTAGAACAGAACTAGAACTGAACTAGAACTGAACTAGAACTGAACTAGAACTGAACTAGAACTGAACTAGAACTGAACTAGAACTGAACTAGAACTGAACTAGAACTGAACTAGAACTGAACTAGAACTGAACTAGAACTGAACTAGAACTGAACTAGAACTGAACTAGAACTGAACTAGAACTGAACTAGAACTGAACTAGAACTGAACTAGAACTGAACTAGAACTGAACTAGAACTGAACTAGAACTGAACTAGAACTGAACTAGAACTGAACTAGAACTGAACTAGAACTGAACTAGAACTGAACTAGAACTGAACTAGAACTGAACTAGAACTGAACTAGAACTGAACTAGAACTGAACTAGAACTGAACTAGAACTAAACTAGAACTGAACTAGAACTGAACTAGAACTGAACTAGAACTGAACAAAAACTGAACTAGATATGAACTAGGACTGAACGATATAATTGGCTCTAGCCATGGCCATTGTGTTATATTGGTTATCATATGTATAGTCACATTTGATCATGTTTATTTTCTTACTAATATTGTATAATGGCCCACAGAGAGAATATAATTATGACATTGACATGGTGCAATAAACTTTGATTTAGATTTAAAATAGATTGATGTAGTAAAATTTATTATATGTATTACTAAACATGACATTTATGGAAAATTGCATACAGGGAGAGCAACGTTTAATAAGTACAATTAATTTTTAAAATATCAACAGGGTATTGAAAAATTAAGATTTTCTAATAATTTCAACAGCTATAGCAAAAGGAGTATTTAAGTTTGACAAAACCGTGAACAGAAGCTCCGCATAAATTGAAAACAGTTTTTCAATTTGCCGCTATGTTAATACAAAAATATGAATGTATAACATTTTATTGGTCTATTTCCGTTTTTTAAGCGCATTAAATAAAACACCTCTTTCAAAGCTTATTTCTTGTTTTGATAATTATTTTTAATTTAGAAAAACCGCATATTTTTTGTGACCTTAACAAATATGTAGCACATAATTTTCGGTAATAAGATTTTAAAAAACCTCCATTCATTGTTTGTTTATTTTTTTCGGTCAGCGGTAAGATCTTTGATTGTGTTTTCTAAACATTGTCACCAGCACTTTAATGACTCATTGTCATAATTGTTTATTTAATGAGCGTTTAAATATAAGCACCCTGTACTTAAATAATAGACACACATGTTGCCAATATGTGTTTTTAAATACTTTTTTTTTAATTTGGGTACGTTTAGTTTTTTTGAAAAAAAAATTTAAGAAAAAAAAACATGCCTATAAAATGTTGCCTCAGACGTTTATAAACAATTAAATATTTAAGCACATACTACAGATACGAACGAACATACATTCATACATATAGACATACTATAAGCTGATACTTATTTTTTTGTTTTTTCGTTTAATTTATATTTCTAGTAAGTATTTTTTATTTCTTGCAACTTAAATTTAATGTGTGATAATTTCTGCAGCATTAAATTGAATACAAAGTTGTCTTTATACTTGCCAGTATGTACAATATGGCAATTGTGGACAAATAATTGAATGCAGTAGCCAACAGTTCTGATGGTGGACAAAAATGTTTGCTAAAATAATATTAACAATTTATAAATTGTAATATGATGAAAAGTGAATTATTTACTTAACATATCACAAGCAATATAGCTCGTACACCACTTTAATGACCCTAAGTAATCCAGCGAGTGGTCACTTTAAATTTATTTTATACTCAACTTTACATACAACATAGATATTTATTCCTCTTAGTGAATATATAGTTGTGAATTTTGTGGAAGAAATCCATCGGACATACACACATATACTTTGCAGCTTATTTTGTAGTTTGAGACAATTACCCAGAACTGCTGTTATGTATGGGAATTGGTGTGTGGTAATAATTTTCATAAATTTTAATTTGTAAATACATATTTTAAACTTATGAAATGTTGTGGGAATTTTGCAGGTAACAAGCAACATGTGACAACAGCATTTAAGATAAATTTTGTGTTTGGGTTGCAACAAAAATGCAAGTAGGGTGTCGGTTTAGATTACAATTTAGTAGAATTAATAATATCTAATGGTTTTAAAGCAAGTATAGAAATATAGTATATACAATTAACAATTACAACTGCAGTTAAGATATATGTATGTCGATCGGTCGATCGGAACCCTAAATGGTTCGCCTTAGGAATATCTGGTTTATAACAAGTTCAGTCCAAGTTCAGTAAATTAGATACTGGATAGAGAACAAAAGTTCAGTTCTAGTTCAGTTCTAGTTCAGTTCTAGTTCAGTTCTAGTTCAGTTCTAGTTCAGTTCTAGTTCAGTTCTAGTTCAGTTCTAGTTCAGTTCTAGTTCAGTTCTAGTTCAGTTCTAGTTCAGTTCTAGTTCAGTTCTAGTTCAGTTCTAGTTCAGTTCTAGTTCAGTTCTAGTTCAGTTCTAGTTCAGTTCTAGTTCGGTTCTAGTTCAGTTCTAGTTCAGTTCTAGTTCAGTTCTAGTTCAGTTCTAGTTCAGTTCTAGTTCAGTTCTATTTCAGTTCTAGTTCAGTTCTAGTTCAGTTCTAGTTCAGTTCTAGTTCAGTTCTAGTTCAGTTCTAGTTCAGTTTTAGTTCAGTTCTAGTTCAGTTCTAGTTCAGTTCTAGTTCAGTTCTAGTTCAGTTCTAGTTCAGTTCTAGTTCAGTTCTAGTTCAGTTCAGTTCTAGTAAAGTGTTCCTTCCGTGTGTAATCCTTAAATAGAATTGTTATAAGTTAGTATTGGCGTCTGTTTTCCCCTATTATAAATATTTATGCAATTTTCTACTTTTCTTTTAAAAGCAAGAACAATTACGTATTATTGAAGTTGAAAGTTTAACATTTAAATGATTTTAAGATGAATCTTTGTTTCAGTATTTGCATTACTAATTTATTAAATATACCATTTATATTCGGATGTAAGAGAAAATCGCTATTAATTAATTGAACTGCAAACTTTTGGCTCACTTTGGCACTATGTAAATTTTTTCCAATCAGACATAATCAAATTGAATAAGTTTTTTTTACGAATACTTTTTATATAATTTCTTTTAAATTTTCAAACAATTTCATGCGTTCAATGAAGTTTTTTGCTGCTGTTTATTTTGGCTATTAAAACCCATAAAAAACGGAAACATTTTATTTGAAATTATTGATGATGATAGTGATGATGAAAAAATATTACAATTAAACAGAAAAACACGTACCATACATCTACTAGGACCCCACTGAAAAGATAGATTTGCAGAAAATAAAATCAGTTGGGCAAGAAAACACAAAACAAATAATAAAATTGAAGCTTCCATAAATACACTCGTACAGATGCAACCATGAGGCATAAAGTATGAACAATTAAGCCGAGCAACAAATGTTACCCCGTTTGGATCATGTCGAAAATGGCATCACAATATCTGCCAAATAATTTCCTTTATTTTTAGCGTAAATACAATTCAACACATTTGAATTCTTATATAAACATACACCGACAAACACTTATAAAATTAAGGATGGGACAAGTAAGGAACATTTGGCTGCAAGTAACAAACGTGCCTAATATGTAGAAACAATTAATGTCGACACTTACTTGAGTAAATCTCGGCAAAAAATGCATATTTCTTTAACTTCCTCCGTGTACACCCCCCAATCAGCTGCTCCTTGTCTCACTCGTTTGAAATTTATGGAAAACTGATGTTAATGCCTACAGAAGGATAGAATTTCAAAAGAAAATAATGCAAAGAAATTGTATTGGAAATGAAAATGAAACTTTTGCTATCCAATCTGAAACATCTTTGCATGCGTTTGTTTTTTCAGAATCCCTTTAGTTTGAAAAGTACATTTTGGATAAATGTTTATCTATGTTTAGTTAGGTGACAGTGGTTTGAAGAACTTACTGCTCAGATCAAAGAAAATATATTGAATAAAATTATTTTAAATAAACTGAACTAGAACTGAACTAGAACTGAACTAGAACTGAACTAGAACTGAACTAGAACTGAACTAGAACTGAACTTGAACTGAACTAGAACTGAACTAGAACTGAACTAGAACTGAACTAGAACTGAACTAGAACTGAACTAGAACTGAACTAGAACTGAACTAGAACTGAACTAGAACTGAACTAGAACTGAACTAGAACTGAAATAGAACTGAACTAGAACTGAACTAGAAGGAACTGGAACTGAACTGGAACTGAACTAGAACTGAACTAGAACTGAACTAGAACTGAACTAGAACTGAACTAGAACTGAACTAGAACTGAACTAGAACTGAACTAGAACTGAACTAGAACTGAACTAGAACTGAACTAGAACTGAACTAGAACTGAACTAGAACTGAACTAGAACTGAACTAGAACTGAACTAGAACTGAACTAGAACTGAACTAGAACTGAACTAGAACTGAACTAGAACTGAACTAGAACTAGAACTGAACTAGAACTGAACTAGAACTGAACTAGAACTGACCTACAACTGAACTAGATTTAAACTGGAATTGAAACTATAGCAAAACTAAAACCGATGTTAAGCGATCTTAGTGGATCAGAAATAATCCGAACACTCAAATTGGATGAATACCTACTGTAACGGAAAAAATATTGAAGCTAAATTTAAAATATATTATATATTTCAGAAATGTATTTCATAATTTCCCAAACCACTGTAACTCTCGCTTCCAAAACGTTTAAATTAAAGAGGTTTTCTCTTCTTGATTTCGTTTACTTTTGAGCCTCTACTAATTTACAAATAAAATTAGATTTTTTTTTTTTTTTTTTTTTAAATTCTTAGGAATTCCTGGCAGTACAGTAAGATTAGATACTGGATAGAGAACAAAAGATAATACCACAAACAGTAATAAATTTCACGCTTTTCTTAATTTTACTTTAGTTTACTTTATTTATTTTTATACTTTTTGGTTTTCAAGATTTTTAAGTATGTTTAACTAAATGAAAACAAGAATGGAACGCCAACGAAAATACATACATCTTCAGAATGAATGAATTTCGGGTTTTTTTTTTCTTCAAAAATTGTATATTTCTACTTTTCTCTACTGAAAGCGCGTTAAGGCGTTGACAATGAGTGTTGAAAAACTGAAGCAGACAAACAATAATGTTTCCAAGTAGTATTTGGGGGGATGATTGTTATATTAAGCCTTGAAATTGGTTAAACAAACCTATTAAATGAAACGAATGAAATAAATAGAATTGAAAGGACCAGCCAGACTATGAAAAACTCGGTGTGTTGTTCCCCCCACAACCAGTCGTGGACAATAAATTACAAAACAATTGCCTAATTTTCAGTTGCGAGTTAAGATATGGAAACATAACTAAATTGTTGTTGTTTATTTTAGCAGTCGCTGTTGTTGCTATATTGTTGTTTATTTAAGGTACTTTTAGTTAGTTGCTGTTGCCAGTACTTCTTAGTTAAAAGTATGTATCTAAAATGAAAATTTTCCTTTCGTTGTTGTATTAGTATCGTATGCGTTACAATTTTCCATGCAGATAAATTTCAAATTTGTGTGTGTTTTCTTATTTTTATTTTTCTTTGGTGACATTTTGTTTATTTATAAATGTTTAATAGAAATATGTATACATAAAATCTCAACAACAAAGAAATTTGAAATAAATAGATAAATACTTGATTCGAGTAGAATGACTAAAAAATTGAAAGTCAAAATGAAAAAATAAAATAGAATAGCGTTTAAGGTTATGTACTTTTCTTTAGGTGAGTTTTGTTTAGACAAACACAGTTTTTTTTTAATTTATATATTTTAAAATATAAAATCTTAAGGTTATTTTTCCCCATCAACTAGCAATAATGAAAGAGGAAGTGAACCTCAAAAGTTTCGTTCACTATGTGTTAATGTTTTTGTAAAGTACTGTTAGAAGGGAGAGTTATACAGTAAAGAAACGTTTGTTGAAATGAATCCAACAGACTTGGTGTCCAAAGACCTTATTTCAGAAAATAAATTTAAATTGTAAGATCAATTTGAAATAATAATCGTCACCTTCTATGGGAGATGTCTATGGTCTAGTCTATAGTCTAGTCTATCTTCTAGTCTATAGTCTAGTCTATAGTCTAGTCTATAGTCTAGTCTATAGTTCTAGTCTATAGTCTAGTCTATAGTCTAGTCTATAGTCCTATAGTCTAGTCTCATAGTCTAGTCTATAGTCTAGTCTATTAGTCTAGGTCTACAGAGTCTAGTCTATAGTCTATTCTATAGTCCTAGTCCTATAGGTCCTAGTCTATAGTCTAGTCTATAGATCTAGTCTATAGTTCTAGTCTCATAGTCCTAGTCTATAGTCTAGTCTATAGTCTAGTCTATAGTCTAGTCTAGTCTACTAGTCTAGTCTTATGTCTAGTCTATAGTCTACGTCTAGATTCTAGTCTATGTCTAGTCTATAGTCTAGTCTATGTCTAACTATAGACTAGACTGATAGACTAGACTATAGTCTATAGTCTAGGTCCTATAGTCTATAGTCGAGTCTAGAGTCTATATCTATAGTCTAGTCCTATAGTCTATCTATAGTCCTATCTATAGTCTAGTCTATAGTCTAGTCCTATAGTCCTAGTCTATAGTCTAGTCTATAGTCTAAGTCCTATTCTAGTCCTATAGGTCTAGGCTAATAGTACTAGTCTATAGTCTAGTCTATAGTCTAGTCTATAGTCTAGTTTATAGTCTAGATCCCTAGTTTATAGTCTAAGTCTAATAGTCCTAGTCTATAGTCTAGTCCTATAGTCTAAGTCTATAGTCTAGTCTATAGTCGAGTTCTATAGTCGAGTCTAGTCTATAGTCTAGTCTATAGTCTAGTCTATAGTCTAGTCTATAGTCTAGTCTATAGTCTAGTCTATAGTCTAGTCTTATAGTTCTAGTCTATAGTCTAGTCTATAGTCTAGTCTATAGTCTAGTCTATAGTCTAGTCTATAGTCTAGTCTATAGTCTAGTCTATAGTCTAGTCTATAGTCTAGTCTATAGTTAGTCTAGTCTAGCTATAGTCTAGTCTATAGTCTAGTCTATAGTCTAGTTATAGTAGTCTATAGTCTAGTCCGTCTAGTCTATTCTATAGTCTAGCTCTTAGTCTAGTCCTATAGTCTAGTCTATAGTCTAGTCTAATAGTCTAGTCTATAGTCTAGTCTATAGTCTAGTCATAGCTTAGGTCTATAGTCTAGTCTATAGTCAAGTCCTATAGTCTAGTTCATAGTCTTAGTCTATAGTCTAGCTATAGTCTAGTATGTCTATAGTCCTTAGGTTTGTCTAATAGTCTAGTCTATAGTCTAGTCTATAGTTCTAAGTCTATAGTCATTAGTCTATAGTCTAGTCTTAGTCTAGTTCTAGTCAGTCTATAGTATAGTCTATAGTTTTCAGTCTATAGTCTATAGTCTAGTCTATCGTCTATCTAATAGTCTAGTCTTAGTCTAGTCTAGTTCAGTCTAGTCTATAGTCTAGTCTATAGTCTAGTCTATAGTCTAGTCTATAGCCTAGTCTATAGTCTAGTCAATAGTCTAGTCTATAGCTTAGTCTATAGTCTAGTCTATAGTCTAGTCTATAGTCTAGTCTATAGTCTAGTCTATAGTCTAGTCTAGTCTATAGTCTAGTCTAGTCTATAGTCTAGTCTATAGTCTAGTCTATAGTCTAGTCTATAGTCTAGTCTATAGTCTAGTCTATAGTCTAGTCTATAGTCTAGTCTATAGTCTAGTCTATAGTCTAGTCTATAGTCTAGTCTATAGTCTAGTCTGTGATCTTGTCTATAGTCTAGTCTATAGTCTAGTCTATAGTCTAGTCTATAGTCTAGTCTATAGTCTAGTCTATAGTCTAGTCTATAGTCTAGTCTATAGTCTAGTCTATAGTCTAGTCTGTAGTCGTCTATAGTCTAGTCTATAGTCTAGTCTATAGTCTAGTCTATAGTCTAGTCTATAGTCTAGTCTATAGTCTAGTCTATAGTCTTTCTAGTCTCTATAGTCTAGTCTATAGTTAGTCTATAGTCTAGTCTATAGTCTAGTCTTAGTAGTTATAGTCTAGTTGTAGTCTAGTCTATAGTCTAGTCTATAGTCTAGTCTATAGTCTAGTATAGTCTATAGTCTAGTCTAGTGTAGGTCTATAGTCTAGTCTTAAGTCTAGTCTATAGTCTAATCTATAGTCTAGTTATAGTCTAGTCTAGGATAGTATAAAATAAATAAAACATTTCTTGGAAGCATTGACAACAGGTTTACTTCTTATAGATCAAAATGCTCCTAGTCTAGACTTCAGTTACTGTATTTTCTCGGTGTAGTTTCTAGCACTGCTTTTCATCCATATACTCGGTGGTATTTACCGTGACAACTAAAAACAGCCGCAAATTAATTTACACAAATTTAATTTTATTTTTTTTTTCTATTTTATTCGGTAAATCTTAAAAATCTGTTCTGTTTCAACTACTTTATCTTCTTCATCGTCAACCAGCCCATCTAGCCAGCCAAGCAGAATTTTGTCGTCTTCGATTCATAGCTTTTACACCGTATTTCTTTATATTTTATAAATCTAAATCTTCCCCCGTAATAGTATGGCCGTGTTGTTCATTCGTTCATCTATTTTTTTTTTCCATTTCATTTCAGTGCAATAAAATAAAAGACCTTAAGAGTCAGAGTCTATTTGTTTGTTCATTCGTGTATTAGAATGTCTGACTCGGGATGTTGCTCCACGTTGTTGTAACTATTTAGTTGTTGTTTTTGTTGTCATGGCAACAAATTTCATTCCAACTTAAAGTCAATTTGCTTTGAAAGGAAATTTATGTGTGTTGTTTGTTTTATTTTTATTTTTACACATTTTTACCACACCGATATCAGCAGCAACATCTCAGCATCGTTATCATCATCTTTGAGACTAGAATCGAACAAAGAAACTGAAGTAAAAGTTGGAAGAAAGAAGTTTTACCGTTTCAGTATTTTGCTGTTGAGGTTTTCCGTGTTACGAATTTCTTAACCAAAAATAAACATATAAAATGCGTTTTTGTTTATTAAATGAGAAAGAAATGAAAAATGTGGGTGTATTTTTTCTATTAATTTTATTTCTGATTTTTTTTTATTTGTAAATAGAAAAAACCAATGTGCATTGCTAGAATAACCAAGAATTTTAGTAAAATCCAATTCCATTTCTTACAAACACTGAAAAAGAAATTTTATTTTCAAATAAAAATTAAGACGTTGAAAGGTTTTTATTTTCTAATAAAGAGGAAATGAAAGTAAAAATGCCATAAAAGTTTGAGAGGAAAAAGAAAGGAAACTGTGCGAAGTATGAAATGAAATTGAATGGGGAATTCCCCATTCAAGTGTTTCAGCCTGAAATATGTAAGTATGTACTTACAACACGCCAAAGGTTGTATAGAAATGCTATTTAAACCGCAAACAAAATAAAATGGTTTCTTCGGATTTGAACTTAAGTTATTAAGAAATTTGCTAGGAAACTTTTTAAGGATTTGAGAAATAGTTACGTTTTTTTTTAAAGTTGATTTTGTTAAAAGGTAACACTTTGAATAAAGAAGAAGTCAAGGGTAAAAAGTTTATAAGTTTTTCATTTACATTGAATATTTGAATAAAATCGGAATTTCCACATAAGTAAAAGGTTATGTATGTGGAAATTAGGTATTTGTAATATTTCTGTGACCACAAGGATGGGGTTTCATTATGATTCGACGATTAAAAAAAAACTATCGTTAAAATCGTTCGGATTATCTTACCGTTTGCAATGATCGTCTGTACAGTGATCTTTCATTACACTGGCATTAAGAAATTATTACGATTCTTGTATAGAAATGGTAACATAACGAGGAGAATGTATAAGTACTACATCAAATTCTAAGAAATACAACCAGGTCACCATCGGGGCTAGGTATTTGGATCTAATTTCGACGAAAGCCAAAGAAATGACAACGACAGAGTTTGAGAGTTTTAACTATCCTTAACACATACTCATGAGAATTGCACGAGATTCTTAAAGAGACTGTTACTCCTTTCTCTCTACTTCTAAGGGTATATTCTCTAATGTTCCGACTCAGTGTGTCAAAGTTCCCGAAATATTCTGTGCCTGGTATATTATCGGGCACATATATAGACTTTCAATGTATCCAATATACATTGATGACATGACCTACAACCGCCTTTAGTAAGTTCGCCTAAAATAAAGAGCCGTTCGGCTGAAAGTGCCGATATATGTTTCAATAGCAGCAATATCAAACAACGTTTCCAGAGCCTTCGTTGACGTAGTGCTCATTTCCAAACTAATACCCAAGAAGCGAGGTGTTATTCCAATGCCGGGAAAAATCGGACTTTGTCTTGTCCCGGTAATTGGCTGTGGTTCAAACACAAATTCGCTGGAAGTGAATGTCGGTTATTCTGGATAAGTTTGGTGCTACTGTTGAGACAACAGATATCTCACAGAGGACTCCCGGGGGCATGACCCTCATCTTGCTGTTATTGCAATTTCGGGGAAAAGATGTGTTGCCAGTACCTCTAGTCCGCCGGGACTATAAACTGGTGATGATCAAAAATATCCTCGGACTTTTCTTGGAATGATTTGGCATGGGGTCGAACCAGAGAATCACATAATCTGGTACCACTGGAACCGGTAGCCACAGGACAAAGTTTTGGACTTTGTCTTGTCCGGTGGCTCTGTTTTAAACCCAAACTCGCAGGAAGTGTATGTCGGTAAAATGATTGATACACGATAATGTCTGTTCATAAGTTATGTACTGTTGCCGAAAACAACAGATACCCCACAGGAAAGTGACTGTGGGACTTAGCGTTGGAAATGAGTTGGTGTTAAATGTATATGATACAGGAGAATGTAGGGGTATACGTGTCTTCTCTTGCCCGTATACCTATAGTAAGTGTGTCGGATGTTGTTCTCTATGAGTGCGTCGAATTAATGAGAAGTGTACTGGGTTGAATGGTTGAATTTTCCTTTTTTGTGAAGATATATTCAGAGTTTACTCTGTTGTATTAACTCAGTGTATTCTTTGTAATATATTTAGAACAAGTCCTCGGCTTATTTGACGGATTCGTGTTTCGGGTTACCTAACAGAGGTCATCTCATCTGCGTGGTTGTAAACGGAAGTGAAGCTTTTGCATCTCGGAAGTTAAACAACGAGGCAGCAATGGATAGCTCGAGTATTTGAGCAAAGTGCTTGTATATGGACCAGCTGAGCCATGTACAAAAGTTGCCACCGACGTGTAAAAAGCACAAAGGGCGTTTGTGAGTCGTCTAGTCAGTTTAAATACGGCAGGTGTTCACGTAAAGCACTTTGACATCTAATCCCCAAGAAGCAGTGATTTTATATTATATTTTCTGTCCAAAGAAGTCCACAATATTATTGAAGCATAAACTAGTATCCGGTTTTAACACGTTTACACTCCTTTCGGTAAGTGGATTTATGGAGCGAGTAGCTTTTGCGAAGTTTTCAAACTCCCCACGTATTAATATTCAAAAGAAATCTTATCAAATATATCCGCAAATCTCACACAACCTTGACATATTTCCAAAAATTTTATTAGAATTTTAATTAAGTTAAAATTGCAATAAGTATTTCGTATCCTTTTTAAATATCAATCAAATTTAACTTCCTTAATCCTCTATAACTCACAGCACATTTTGAATTCTATTGTTAACCTATCAAAGGTTTCATGTTGATTGATGTCTCAAAAACTATGAAAACTTTTTTTTTTGCAGTCATAACAAACTTCTACTTAGAAAAACTATTCAACAATTTCTACAAGTTTAGCTAATAAAGAGAGAAAAAATGATATTGAAGTAAAAACTGTTGTTATTGAAATCTTTTGCGGTTTCCCCTTTTGGTTAAGAAATTATAAGTTATTTGTAGGAATGAATGTAAGTGTGTGTGTGTGTGTTGGTATAATACCGACATTTCTGCATAAATATTATAATCATTTTAATTTCAAGAAATTTTAATTTCCATAAATATGATATGAACGTAAATATTTTTTTCTTCTATTAAACTCTCTCCATTTTTTTGTTGTTTTCTTTTCATTATTTGTTCAGAAAGATATCAGAAACGGAAATTTAATTTCAAGTACTTTTACAGACAGACTGGGGAAGTAACAACAGCAATAGTAATATCTACATGCTGCAATGGCAAAAGCAACATACCACTGTTTCCTAACAACCTTCACAGCGACAATATAAAAGTTAGCAATTTTTTTGTTCTTACCCCAACAACTGCATGTTTATATAGCCAGACATTTTAGAATTACCCAACAAATTAGCAGATCGTAACTTAAGTGGAGAAGCAAGTTCAAGTGTCTAGTTTACTTAGGCTCACTAAAGTGCCGATTAAGTTACTTAAAGTAAACTTTAAGTTAATAATTTACTTTAAATTTAAAAGAACCAGAAACATAAATCTTAAAGAAACATTTCAACCCAAATGTTTTGCTGGGTTTAAAGTTTCTTAAAACTACAAACTCACAGAAACGTCAAAGTGACAGTATTAAATGATAATGTAAACTACACTTATACATACATTTTTTCTAGTTCGATTATCAAGTTCATTTTTTTGCGAAAGATTGTGCAGATATTGTGTTTTATAAATATATAATTTAAAGGATGAGCGAATAAAAGAGGCTCCCAAAAAGGCCAATGCTAAGAATTTATTATTAAATCATAAGAAAAATTTGAATAAATATAAAAGAAATACTAGAAAATCGATCATTACAAAATTTTACAATAATCGAAAAACTGTTCAGTGTGATTATGTATATTGTCGAAGAAGGCTCAGAGATATTGATATAAAGAAGATCCACTAAGCATCCTTATTATTAAGTTTTCAGTCTATACAAAAAATTTCAATAATTTAAAGACAACGCTTGTTTGCTTAATAAATTCTGAGCAATATTTTTTCTTATACCGTTAGCCATTTTAAAGGACAACTTTAACAAAGATAAATTAAAATCGATTGATAATATTTTCATTTATTATACAGTCAATGAAGTTGTAGGATATAACAAGCAGACATTAAAAAGAAAATTAAATAAGAAAAAAATTAGCATGTTAAAGGAAAGAGAAATGTCTAATAGCCTTTGCTGTAGTTTTTAGTAATTTTACAATTACTTTTACAAAGACATTACAATATCTACAAACATACAAACAGTATGATTATATACAGAGTTACTAGATGTTGGGGCTGGGTTTACTAAATGCCTCGTTTGTTGGCTGAATGATGTAAATAAACGGGATTTTTATTAACATTTTCAAAGTCACTTGCATTAGAGAAAAGGCTACAAAAACAAAAAAAAAACGCAAAAACTAAAACAAAACAACAGCTACTAGAGCAGCAGCGGGATAAAATAGCTCACTATTAACAAAAAATGGAATGAAAACAAACACAGAGACAGCGATAGCGACAACGTTAAAGCCAAAAGCCATATTGTCTGCTAAACAAACACTATAACACTTTTAATATAGATACACACACTCTCAAACTAACACTCCGAAATACATACATATTTAGATATAATATTCACTTACATCTTAGCCCGATTATATGGTATGTACTTAACATTTTGCCTGAAATGACAGACAAGACAGTATCCAGCCATCCAGTCAACCCAGCCAACTAGTAGCTTTGCCAAAGCAACCATCCAGCCAGCGAACATACCAAGTATGGAACACAACCAAAATAACTTTATAGTCATCATCGTCATCCTCATCAGCAGAAGCAAAGTTTTACATACACAATCACAAATACTGAAATACACATGCATACATATACATATGTGTATATAAAAAATGGAGTAAAAAATTGGAAAAATAAAGCCTGAGCACTTGTCGCTAAAAATAACGATGCAAATTCCCGTTAGCAAATTTCTCTTGGTATTAACTATATGCGAAGGCGGTAGAAAAAGTAAAAAATAGAGTCCTAGATAGATAGATAAGATAGATAGATAGATAGATAGATAGATAGATAGATATAGATAGATAGATAGATAGATAGATAGATAGATAGATAGATAGATAGATAGATAGATAGATAGATAGATAGATAGATAGATAGATAGATAGATCGCTAGCTCGCTCGCTACTCGCTCGATCGCTCGATCGCTCGCTCGCTCGCTCGCTCTATCGTAGCTCGCTCTCGCTCGCTCGCTCGATAGCTCCTCGCTCGCTCGCTCGCTCGCTCGCTGCTCGCTCGCTCGCTCGCTCGCTCGCTCGCTCGCTCGCTCTGCTCGCTCGCTCGCCTCGCTCGCTCGCTCGCTCCTCGCTCGCTCGCTCGCTCGCTCGCTCGCTCGCTCGCTCGCTCGCTCGCTCGTGCTCGCTCTCGCTCGCTCGCTCGCTCGCTCGCTCGCTCGCTCGCTCGCTCGCTCGCTCGCTCGCTCGCTCGCTCGCTGCTCGCTCGCTCGCTCGCTCGCTCGCTCGCTCGCTCCTCGCTCGCTCGCTCGCTCGCTCGCTCGCTCCTCGCTCGCTCGCTCGCTCGCTCGCTCGCTCGCTCGCTCGCTCGCTCGCTCGCTCGCTCGCTCGCTCGCTCGCTCGCTCGCTCGCTCGCTCGCTCGCTCGCTCGCTCGCTCGCTCGCTCGCTCGCTCGCTCGCTCGCTCGCTCGCTCGCTCGCTCGCTCGCTCGCTCGCTCGCTCGCTCGCTCGCTCGCTCGCTCGCTCGCTCGCTCGCTCGCTCGCTCGCTCGCTCGCTCGCTCGCTCGCTCGCTCGCTCGCTCGCTCGCTCGCTCGCTCGCTCGCTCGCTCGCTCGCTCGCTCGCTCGCTCGCTCGCTCCTCGCTCGCTCGCTCGCTCGCTCGCTCGCTCGCTCGCTCGCTCGCTCGCTCGCTCGCTCGCTCGCTCGCTCGCTCGCTCGCTCGCTCGCTCGCTCGCTCGCTCGCTCGCTCGCTCGCTCGCTCGCTCGCTCGCTCGCTCGCTCGCTCGCTCGCTCGCTCGCTCGCTCGCTCGCTCGCTCGCTCGCTCGCTCGCTCGCTCGCTCGCTCGCTCGCTCGCTCGCTCCTCGCTCGCTCGCTCTCTCGCTCGCTCGCTCGCTCGCTCGCTCGCTCGCTCGCTCGCTCGCTCGCTCGCTCGCTCGCTCGCTCGCTCGCTCGCTCGCTCGCTCGCTCGCTCGCTCGCTCGCTCGCTCGCTCGCTCGCTCGCTCGGCTCGCTCGCTCGCTCGCTAGATAGATAGATAGATAGATAGATAGATAGATAGATAGATAGATAGCTAGATAGGTAAACATTAAAAGGACATGTAATTAATAAATCTAATTTACAATTACAAGTAATTAAAACTGATAATTACAATTACAAGATGGTAAGTTCTACACCCAAAGCTTGGTATAAAATTTTCCGTCTGCCTTCGTATATAGCCATTGTAAATGCATTTAACCCATATCCATGATCGGCAGAAAGAGATCAGGCTTTGGTAAGCTAAAAGTTTCTGATAATAAGTTCTGGTTCTTATTATTTAAATCTTATAGATTTCCAGGACTTTGCTGTATACATAGAAGTTTTTGCCCTCGGCCCCTGCTAATGGTGTATACCGATCAATGCTCTATATGTTATTTTGTATATAAAATAAGTTAATATTTTTGCATGCAATTTTTGTTCTTGTTAGTACTTTTCTCTTATTCTCATCTTGTGTTCTTTTTAGTCTTTTATAATTACATGGCGTCTTAATAAACCAATAGACCCATGGACCTTCAACTGCTCTAATATATATTAAAATTTGTGCTGAACGTACTCCAAGCGAAAAATGCTAAAGGGCCGAATACAATTAGTGTCAACTAATACATGCAATTATGGAGTATTTTACGAAAATAGGTATGTATCTGAGTGCTGTAAGAAATCTATAGTGAAAATGTATATGCATGTTGTGATATGACAGAATGAGACTGGTTTATCAAATTTTATAATACAAAAGGAAGGAGTTTTATGGAAAATCCTTTGAAATTATAAAAAAGGAATCTAATTGCAAGGACTTTTTATCTGGCTGTAGTTTAATTTGCATGATTTCACAACTTTTTATAGGCCGGTATGTAAATTCAGATGATTTGAAATCGACTGATTATTAATCAGAAATTCTTAAGTATTTCAGATCGATAAAAATATAATGGTTTTCAATGTCGATATTCTTAAATATACAGTACGTCTTTGAGAGAAATTGTATTATACAAATTTCTTGCCATTTCTCTTAATTTAATTACATCGCCTGTACCACCTTCTTTGTAAATGCAGGGGAGGGGGAGCAGATGCATTGAAATTTCCGAACTCCCCACAAACAAGCATACACAAATTTGCAAAACTAGAAGAAAGAAAGCTAAAAAATCTATGTGGTGTTCAAAGTCCACAAACCCACAGAAAAAAATAAAAGCGAAATTTTCTTTATATTTAGAATAATATGCACGGGGACAACAGCTCCAACATTAACATACATACATATATACAAATGTATATGGATCCACTATATAGTAAGAAACATGCACTAAGTAAACAAACTTCTATATAAAAACAAATACTTTTTCTTTTTGCTTGTGTATGTATGTACTTGCAATAATGTCGTTGCGTTTGCCTTGAACTCCAAACTAACAAAAAAAAAAACGAGCCAAACGAGGGGAATGAAATCTGACTGACTGTGTTGTTAACCAGACGCATTTGCACATCATTTCTTTTTTTAGTCTATTTGTATTTATTTTGCCCTTACCCCAGTAAAAAGTGACTCGAATGGGAGAAATAGCTAGTGCTCGACACTATTTTTATACTATTCGAGGTTGTGTTATAATATCAGACATCCGCTTTTTGGCATTTTGAAACGTTTACATGTGCGTACAAGGCAGGATATAATTTCGACAGGATTTTCAAAGAATTTAATCGAATTTTGGTGAAAATTGTAGATTTGGCAGGGTTTATGATCAAAGGACTTGGAAAGTGGAAGTATGGACCTTTTTGAAAATTTCCAAAAAACTCTTTAAAAATTTTGGAAAAAAGGGATTTTCTAAAAGAGGGGTTATATGGGGCAGGGAGTTTTGTGTCAAATTTCATATAATTATCTTGAAAATTGCGACCTGTATAGTGCGCACAAGGTTTACATGGACACACAAACGGACGGATATAGTGACTCAGGAAGTCATTCTGAGCGGATTGGAATACTTTAAGGTGGGTGGGTAAGGACCAAAATTTTTGGTTGTTACAACATTTGGTTGTTACAACTCCACCTATAGTGGTGTAGGGTATAAATTATTTTTTTGCAAAAATTTGGTTTTAACAAACATTTTGTTATGCTAGTTAAAAAGTAATTAGTTAGTTAGTTAGTTAGTTAGTGAGTTAGTTAGTTAGTTAGTTAGTAGTTAGTTAGTTAGTTAGTTAGTGAGTTAGTTAGTTAGTTAGTTAGTTAAGTTTCGTTAGTTAGTTAGTTAGTTAGTTAGTTAGTTAGTTACGTTCGTTAGTTAGTTAGTAGTTAGTTAGTTAGTTAGTAGTTAGTTAGTTCGTTTGTTCGTTCGTTCGTTCGTTCGTTAGTTTTAGTTAGTTCGTTCGTTTTTCGTTCGTTCGTTCGTTCGTTTTGTTCGTTCGTTCTTTCGTTCGTTCGTTCGTTCGTTCGTTCGTTCGTTCGTTCGTTCGTGCTTTCGTTCGTTCGTTCGTTTCGTTCGTTCGTTCGTTTAGTTCGTTCGTTCGTTTCGTTCGTTCGTTTCGTTCGTTCGTTCGTTCGTTCGTTCTTCGTTCGTTCGTGTTTCGTTCGTTCGTTCGTCGTTAGTTGTTCGTTCGTTCGTTCGTTTCGTTCGTTTAGTTCGTTTCGTTCGTTCGTTCGTTCGTTCGTTCGTTTCGTTCGTTCGTTCGTCCGTTCGTTCGTTCGTTGTTCGTTCGTTCGTTCGTTCGTTCGTTCGTTCTTTCGTTCGTTCGTTCGTTAGTTCGTTCGTTCGTTCGTTCTTTCGTTCGTTTCGTTTCGTTCGTTCGTTCGTTCGTTCGTTCGTTCGTTCGTTCGTTGTTTCGTTCGTTCGTTCGTTCGTTCGTTCGTTCGTTCGTTCGTTTCGTTCGTTTCGTTCGTTCTTCGTTTCGTTTTCGTTGTTCGTTCGTTTCGTTCGTTTCGTTCGTTCGTTCGTTCGTTCGTTCGTTCGTTTCGTTCGTTCTTTCGTTCGTTCGTCGTTCGTTCGTTCGTTCGTTCGTTTCGTTCGTTTCGTTCGTTCGTTCGTTTCGTTCGTTCGTTCGTTGTTCTTCGTTCGTTCGTTCGTTCGTTCGTTCGTTCTTTTTTGTTAGTTCGTTCGTTCGTTCGTTAGTTAGTTTGTTAGTTGTTCGTTAGTTTTTGTTAGTTAGTTATTCTTTTAGTTTAGTTTTTAGTTAGTGATTTTGTACAGATCGAACCCACGACCTTTGGTCTGTCGGACTAGAACACTTGTGGAGGCACACAACCTAATGTCTCCACACCTTTACATTTCTGCCTAATACATACATACATACTACATACATACATACATACATACATACATACATACATACATACATACATACATACATACATACATACATACATACATACATACATACATACATACATACATACATACATACATACATACATACATACATACATACATACATACATACATACATACATACATACATACATACATACATACATACATACATACATACATACATACATACATACATACATACATACATACATACATACATACATACATACATACATACATACATACATACATACATACATACATACATACATACATACATACATACATACATACATACATACATACATACATACATACATACATACATACATACATACATACATACATACATACATACATACATACATACATACATACATACATACATACATACATACATACATACATACATACACATACATACATACATACATACATACATACATACATACATACATACATACATACATACATACATACATACATACATACATACATACATACATACATACATACATACATACATACATACATACATACATACATACATACAGCATAAGCTGTGTTCAAAAAAATAGGAGTGAGACTTAAAAATAATTGTGCAGCTTAATTTAAAAAAAAAACATTTACAGAAATCCAATATTTTTCACGATATTTGTTTGTTAAGTGTTTAAAATACAAAACGAATGAAATTTTTTATATAGGTTCATTAGTTTTTTTGGTATTCACTTTTTTCGAAATCCATATCAGATTTCGGCTGCTCAAAAAAATAGGAGTACCGTATATTATATAACCTAAGTTAGATCAATTTCCATTATTCGTAGTAAATATTAAAAATATAATATAAAACTGTTATATTTAGATGATTTTAAGTAATTTTATGCTCAGTTCACAATTATTTCATTTAAAATCCTGAAAGAAAATGTCAGAATTGACGAAAAATGAAATCTGTTCAAATATCTTGAAAATTATGAAAATATCGCGAAAAAAAAATATGAAAAATCTCATGCTAATTTCATTAAAAGATTTTTTGAATACTTTAGGAAGTCAAATGTTTAAAAATTTCTTATAAAAAATAAACATTTTAATCAAATATGATAAGCGCTTCCCATAAGCGCTTATAATTTTTTTAAAATTAATCGGATTAGGGCGTCCCAAATTAGTGAAACTAAGCCAAATTGTAGTTATTAAACATCGTGATCAATATTCAGTTAGTTCAGATCAATTTTTAAGCAAATCTTTTTTTAAAAAATTTAATTTCAGACCATAAAGCATATAGTAAAACCCATAAAGTTTACTAAGTAACGCATTTAGAGGTGGTTCATACATGGATGAATTTTTAATGCATGAACACGACAACAAATTACATTTTTTAATCTAAATGAATTCAGAAAATATATTGGAAGTCCATTAATCGAAAAATATTAAGCTCTAACCAACTTTCAAAGAAGTCGTATAATAGGAATGATTCACGATGGGTCTTGACAAAAAGGGTATGGTCGTAAAGATTGTAAAATGGTATCGTAGACCAAATGTTGTAGGTAAACATAATACCCCAAGATATGTTCTCATATTCCCAATAAACAAATTTGATAAAATGGCGGTGTTGTGGTATGAAAACATTATTGATTCCATATTGGTGGGAGGTCGTTCCATAGGAAGTAGGCCATTACATGGTTGTCGACATACTGATTCTAAAGCAAAACGTTAAAAGACTTTGCATATAACGTCCTTTAAGGTTTTCTGAATAAATAACTGCATATTTGTGGATAATCGGCCACGACATGTGTCATCAACCCTCTCAAAACCGTTGTCGGAAAGACATTATGATCCGGAGGCTCATATACCCAAATTCTAAATAAAATCTTGACAAAAATGACTGATGCTGTACTGCCACACATTAATTAATAATATTTTAGATGAAATCCCTTGGTTTTTGTTTTTATTTTAAAAATATTTGAACTTAAATCGAATACTCCTATTATTTTGAACAACAGATTTTGTATATAAATTTAAAAAAATATATATTTTTTTAAATAAATTTCTTAAATATTTAAAATAACGATTATAAAATTAGAGAACAAGTTATATAAATAAATTATAAAAATATTTAATTAAAAATCTAAATCTTTCACTAAAAAGTTTATATTTAAAATTTTTGAAATTTTCACTCCTATTATTTTGAACGCAACTGTACGTACATACATACATACATACATACATACATACATACATACATACATACATACATACATACATACATACATACATACATACATACATACATACATACATACATACATACATACATACATACATACATACATACATACATACATACATACATACATACATACATACATACATACATACATACATACATACATACATACATACATACATACATACATACATACATACATACATACATACATACATACATACATACATACATACATACATACATACATACATACATACATACATACATACATACATACATACATACATACATACATACATACATACATACATACATACATACATACATACATACATACATACATACATACATACATACATACATACATACATACATACATACATACATACATACATACATACATACATACATACATACATACATACATACATACATACATACATACATACATACATACATACATACATACATACATACATACATACATACATACATACATACATACATACATACATACACATACATACATACATACATACATACATACATACATACATACATACATACTACATACATACATACATACATACATAACATACATACATACATACATACATACATACATACATACTACATACATACATACATACATACATACATACATACATACATACATACATACATACATACAGACATACATACATACATACATACATACATACATACATACATACATACATACATACATACATACATACATACATACATACATACATACATACATACATACATACATACATACATACATACATAACATACATACATACATACATACATACATACATACATACATACATACATACATACATACATACATACTACATACATACATACATACATACTACATACATACATACATACATACATACATACCATACATACATACATACATACATACATACATACATACATACATACATACATACATACATACATACATACATACATACATACATACATACATGCACTACAAACAAAATGCATTTTTTAAATAAAAAGTGAATTTCAAAAACTTTTTAATTTTATAGTGAAAATAATGATGTGCATACAGATAAAGTGTGGCTTGTGTTGTTGGTTTGCTGGTTTGCGTTAAATAATTTCACAAATACCCAACCCACCCAACAACTCCCTTTCCATCACCTCCTCTAGCCCATGCAGTTTCATCAGATAAAGTTTGTTAGTCGTAACTAAATGTCTTTAGATGTGATATTAATTTTTTTATTTGCGTAGTTTTATTTTTAGTTTTTATTTGTTAAATAAATATTATTTTAGTTATTACAGCGCTCAACAAGAAAACCAATTATTTATTTATGTATGTGTGCGCTTTGCACTGTGTTTGTTAACATGAATTTATGTATATGCGTCCCACTGTGTCTGAGTATTATGCACAAGTTATGCTGTATTTTTTGTGTGATGTCCAAATATATGAAAAGATGACGAAAAAAAAGAGCGTATGCATTTAATAATGAAAATATTTGTGTTAAAAATTATTAAGAAAAAATAAATGTAACATAAAGTTTTTTGTGTATTAGATTTTAAAACTTTAATATTTTCTTAAGATTTATAAAAAAATTTATTTATTTATGAGGTTGATGTTAGTTCATGTTGTATTTTATAAATATTTGTCTTTTTCATTAAAGACAAATTTATTTGAAACGTAATTTATTGGATGGATTTGGAGGTTGGAGGTTGGGATTGCATATGTAAATACATATGTATATTTTCAAAAAAATTTATAATTTTCACCAAAACTTTAAGTTTTCACCAAATTTGAATTTTACCAAAATTATTCAAAAGTTATTTAGTAGTTTTGATTTAAACAAACTAACAACTTATATAAATAATATTTAAACAAAAACCTAATAGTTTTATATGCTTATATCTCTAATGATAAAAGCCCATGTACTAATTATAGTTAACCTATAATAAACTTAATTATCAAATGATTTTGATGAAGTTTTTGTGAAATTTTCTAATCAATTTTATTAATTTGTATATGTTACAAAATATTTAGATTTCAATAAGATAATAAATTTATAAAACCGTTATTTACAACAATTTTTAAATTTATGCTAAATCCCCCTGTCTACAATATTTTTGTAGTTTAATAGCTATTGAGTTGTTTATCAAATGTTTAAAATACATGGAAATGATTAAAAAATCATTAAAAATGATTTTGTGGCCATAAATGTTAAATTTTAGTAAACAGAATAAATAACAACATATAATTTGTTAATTTTTTTTAACAATAATTAAATGGCTTAATTTTTAACAGTTTCAAAAACTAGTATTTTTTTATATGAATATTTTAAAAAATTTAAATTTGTTTAAAATCATATATAAATCCAACAAAATGTAAAATTTTCTCAAAAGGTCAAGTTTGTTTTTGAACTACACAATTTTCTACAGCATGTTTCCTATAAATCTTATCAAATGTCACAAACTTCAGTTGCCGGTTGAGGGGTTGAGAAAATAATAAAAAAGTATTTCAAGTTGAAAAATGCAAATGTTTTAAACTTTTTAAAAAGGAATTTAAGCACAAGAAAGAAAGCAAGAAAGAAAACTTAAGAGACTTGAATTTTAAATATAATTTATATTATAACTCTAGCAACCATATGTTTTCTTTTAAAGAAACGTTTCAAATCGTTACTTATAGTGAAAAACAAGCAAAAATTCCACTACGACAGTTGTTGAGATCTAAAAATTGAGACATTTTAAATTTATTTGCCAATTTTTCTTTAGCCATTCAATTATTTAATTTTCAGCTAAAACCCACCAAGAAGCAAACTAAAATTAAAAACAGCTGTGAAAAATGATGATGATGATGAAACTAAAGCAGAATATAAAAGAAAATTGAAAAAAAATCAACACAATCTAAAACTACAAAACTTTAAAATAAACTCCAACTTGACCCATTCATAGACAATTTATTTTGAATGAATGTATGAAATAAAAACAACATGGGAAAATCACCAAAGAAAAACCTGAAAACTTAGAAAAACAAAAAAAAAACGAATAAACACTTAAAATAGTGTCTGCACTAGATGCACAATCCTACAGATACCTAAATATACACATACACAGATATATTCAACTAAACTGAAAAAGATACACTTTAAATTTGGTCATTTACTAAAAAAAACATGACAATTTTGTACAGAAAATATATTTAAAGATTTTACAGAAAAAATCCCAATTAAAAAATCACCGGCTTAAGAGATTAACTTTTTTGGGTTATAAATAGATTTGCTCTTTTTCATCTATAAACAGAATAACAACAACAACAAAAAACTGTTAAAAAATTATTCAAAATTAGATTCTCTTAATTAAGAGTTTTTCTATCTGGATATTTTCCATCTGTTAAGAGAACAATACTCTTTGCAGCTTTACAGATTTCTGTTATATTTTTTGTTATTATAACGGTAAACATTAGAGTTGTACTAGTAGGTTTGTATGTGCGTGTATTTGTTATGTATGAGTAAGTGTACTTAGCCTTTTTAAATAAGGATGTCACTGTTTCCTTTTAGCCACCGAAAAGGGCCTAATTGTGAAAAAGCTTTAAGTTGAAGAACTCTATACGAAAGTTTTAATTTAAGTAGCTACTATCGGATAAAACTGATTTTGGATATACATATATGTATGAATATCTATTGTTTGTTTATGTATGTATTGTATGTCTACCGTTTGTTTGGACTTTATAGACTGCTAAACGATTGAACGATTTTCCGGAAATTTACACTGTGTCTGGAAGGATTTATAGATTACTTTTTACTTCAGAATTGCAAGTGTACGACGTGCCACGCCCACCTAAAAAGTAAGTGTTAAAAGTCGCTCAAATTTTGTCGGTACAACTTTGACATCCATATGAAGATATGGGGACGGCTTAGCTATAGTAGGCTTGGCACCTCCTATATAAAGAAAATCTTTAATTAGTATATCTTAGAAAATATAATAGCTAGAGCCTCAAATTTTTTCGGAGACACCTTATTTCATTGGGGGGATCTCATATCAATTAAATACAAAAATTCATATACATATCTGAGGAACTATTAGAACTAATTTGCACGAACAACTCTGACATCCTTGAGAAGATTTGAGTACTAAATTTCGTAGACTATCAATTGGAGGCATGGTAACTCTCGTATGAATTAAATATAGAAATTCGTATATCTGGGAAACTATTAGATTTAGAATCCTGAAATTTTGCACAAAGAACTTCCACCCCATGTGATAATGGAATGATAAATTGGCGGACCACCAAAAGAGGGTATGGTACCTCCCATATTAATTAAATAAAAAACTTCGTATATCTGGGAAACTGGGCATATGTATCTAGGTCTAACACTCAATATGAAGTGATCTCATCACTCTAGCATAGCGATTTATTTGGAAGAAGTCAATTGATTTCATCTGTAGTTTAGAGGCCTAACATATCTATTTTAAAACACAAGTGGATTATAAAAACCTTTTTGTAATATTAAATCATCAGACTAGACCCCTTTAAGTTGGATATCGACAAATATTTCTTTCGAGGAAGATATGTTTGACGATAGTGACCTGTTATAAATATAAAACTTTATATACATTTATCACCGGGTCCGAAACAAAAAGTGCTGTGTGACACTTTTAAGGCATTCTGTGAGGAGTCCCCGAACTACTTGTGGTATAATATCATTGCTAGAGCTTCCACCTATTATCATTTTATTCTAGGGAGACCAAACATATATGTATAATATACAAAGAAGTATGATATCACAGTTACAAAAATATCGCGTGAATCCTAATGTATATATATAGATTTTCAGAATTTAATATCATTTCTCTTGATTTATTAATGATCGAACATTTGATCGCCTAAACTTTTCCAATTGGAACTTCATCAAGTACATAAAGGTACAATTGGAACTACTCTGGGTACCGGCTCACTCTAATATACCCGGTAACAGAAAAGTGGACGAACTAGCAGAAACTGGTTCCCTCCTTAATATAAGGGACACTGACACATTAGTTGGTATCCCGCTTTCATGCTGTAAATTCCTTATCCAGCTGACCTACTGCTCAATATCAAGAATCAGGACTGAGTTTCTAGGCAGTCCATATTGCATGAACTTGCGGCTCCAGCTAATATAGACATATATAAAATAGAATCGTTCATTCGTACCTCTGGCTGGTTTAATATCATGACAATCATGGACATGTACATAGGTGGGTTTTCTTTTCGCAGGATCCATTACAGGGTATCACAACGGGACCATTAGAACCCAAGTGAGTGGGTCACTTGGCCAACTGTCTCAACAACCTAACCTAAGTACATAAAGGTTGCTTTTCTTGTTATTAAACATTCTGACAAAATTTTTGCAAATTTTTGTATATTGATTAGAAACGTTTGGTAATCGGATCAGTATCTGAGACGATTTAGCCATGTCCGTTCGTCTGTGTGTCCGTGTAAGCCTTATGTACAAGAAACAATTTGCAATTTCTAAGATACCTATATGTACGTCTTCTTTGGCCAAAGGAAGAATCCTATTGAAAATTTAACATCCGGACTACCGAATATGGCCTTGCGGACCATATTTTCGAAGATAAAATTAATATAATCGGGAGAGTTTTGAAAATATTATAGGAAATAGAAACTGACGTTGTAAGTTTCTGAAGAATATATGTACTTTAAGAAGCAATTAATTGATCTTTAAGATAAATCTTAGATCTCTAAGTTATAATTAAAATTTGCATAGGTAGTTTTAAGCAAATAATCTGGGCAGTTTAAGCCTACTTTGAAGATTAAGATCTTACTTTAACGTATGTTTATCTTAATATCATTACAAATTTTCTTTAAAATTTACAGACTTGAAAAACATATCACAACCCACTTCAATACATACTAAATTAGTCACTTACAATACTTCCCATGATAAACTGCTTAAAAGACTATTTAAGAGAATTACTTCTGCAATCATTGGTGGTTATATTACTCTCTAAGAGTCTGCAAAGAGCAGAAAGCCGTTTCATACAATTTCAAAGTATGCATGTGGTGTATTTTGGAAACACAATCATTCACTTACAGTACGCTAAGGCACACAGATACTCTGTTGAACAAAAAAACACACATTCGTCTGCAGAAACAGAAGCAGATACAACTACAACAGCAACAAAAGTATCGCAAACAAAACAAATAAGTCTCAAGAAAGAAAAATAAAGAAAAAACACAACCTCAAGAGCCCATGGTTTGGGAATGAGCATTCATAACGTTTCGAACTGTGGTGGCGTGCGTACCCAGACAAAAAACTAACTGCGAAAAGTTAAAGAAAACGTGTGCGTGTGATTCTTTTTCTTAACGAATTTCGATTATCACAGCATTAAGAAGAAAAAAACGAATTTTATTTTAAAAATAATTTTTTTAATAAAAATAAATTTGGTTAAAAATGAAAAACTACAAAGAAATTTCAAAACAAAATATTGAAAACTAAAAAATTTTGAATTAAAAAAAAAAAACGAAAATCTTATAAGAAAATGTTGTAAAAAACATTTAATAAAATATGAAAATTTTATGAAATAAAAAATTTTTTAATTTTATTTTAAATTAAACACAAAATTTCTGTGAGTGTATATATGTTAATTTTTAAAAGAAGTCGTAGTATTAAAAAAACTATGACCGTTAATTATGAATCTTAATAAAAATTCGCATTTAAAAACAACTTTTTAAAAAAATCAATACAAAAACAACAACAGCAACAAAACGAATTCATTAAAACCCATAAATAAAGTGTATTGTTTAATATAAAAGAAAACACAAGATATTTAATAAAAAACAAAAAGTTATAAAATTAAGATTTAACAACTATAATAAAAACAACAATTTAGCACAATTTGCTTAAACCTTAAAAAAAATATTGAAAACAAAAAAGTTTACAAAGAGAATAAAACAGAATTTTTTAAAAAAAGTTTTAAAAAAATAATAACCAAACAATAAATTTAGTGTAAACAAAGTTTTGTATAATGTGAACAGCTTATTTTCAATAAATTGAATAAATGCTAGTGTAAAAGAACTTTGTAAAACTAAAAATTTAACAAAAAAATCTTTAAAATATTAAAGTGCATTTAAAGCAAAAAAGCTTCAATTATTTGCAGTAACCAATTCAAACTTCTTAAGGATTAAAATAAAAGAAGTTTTATAAAAATGATCAAAACTATTTGGTAAAATAAAAATTTATAAAAAAACCATTTAAAAAATTTTAAATTTTTAAAAATGAGCTAAAAGCTTAAAAATCATATAACTGTTATAAAAAAAAAGCTTTGAAAAGCTTGAACTAAATATTCAAAAATATTCATAAACTATAAAATTCTAACCTTTAAATTGTGTGTTATTAAAACTTCTAAAATTTAACACTTTCTAACATAAAAAAACTCTTGAAACCTCACTAAGGAATTATTATAAAACAACAACAACTTCCTCTTCAAATCACTTCAACTTAAGCATATTTCTAAGGATTTCATAACAAAAATGCAGCCTATATTTGGATAACAAACACTAATTTCTTTTTATTATTTTTTACAAAAATAAAAAAGAAAAAACAAAATGTAAGTATAAAAACAACTAACTAAATATAAATACAACATACTAAGTCTATTTAACTCCTTGGGGGAATCTAAATTAAAGTAGTATTATGTTTCCAGGAATTTAAACAAATCTACCAGAAAAAAAATAATTTTAAACAAACCATAACCGAAAAAAAAGTTGAACAGCAACTAAATTATTCCCATTTGTGTTAAACTGAAGAGAAATTGTGTAATCTATTTTTAGGTTAAATTGTTCTTTAGTATAAATTTGACACTAAACTCTTGCCAGACAAAACACACTACATACTTACTGACTAAAGTACAAACAGAATTTTTTCTAAAGAAAAAAAAAAATAAATTTAAAATCCTTGGGGTATAAAAAAGCGATTGATATTGTATATATGTTTGTTTGAATGTATGTATGATGCAGCAGCTATACACAATTACATTTACACTCAAACTCTTACAATAATTTATTATTTCCTGTGTTGTTGCTAGTCAATGAAAAAAGCATTTCTTTTTAAATTTCAAATTTCCTCCTGAGAATTTCAGGCTTTCGACTAGAGAAGTACTTTGTATGAGCCTTAACCAAGAAACAAGTTAAAAGAAAAGTTTTTGAATAAGAATAACCCAGCAAATTATATTTACATATGTTCATTAGCCTGTAAAGGGTTAAAGTGTTTAAAATTAAAAAAAAAATCTCACAAATAGGGTCTTAATTAAGCTGCAAGTGCAGATGTTATAAAAAGTGTAAAAAACCACCTTAACTATCTTTAAGTTTAATGAAATATGAGATCAGGGTCCAAATTAAAGCAATAGCAAACGATATTGATCGTAACATGAAATCTATATACATATGGGCAAGCTGCTCAAGCAACTCAAAAAAATGCATTTTTATGAAATTTGCACCAAGGTTAGTACTATTGGATAGTAGGCTCTATCGGTCAAGAACTGCCAGACTTAGAGGGGGTCAAAGTTGGACATTTTGGTCATACAGGGTTTTATTCAATTTGTGTCTGATCTACTAACCAATAGTACTAACTTTGGTGCAAAATTTCATCCAAATCTGAAGACATCGATTTTAAAAGTTGTCAATCACTTGACTCGAAAATACCCATATGTATACGAAAGCGGAGAATCGGCCGCAGTTCTTTAGCTGGTTTTTAGACGTCGTTTTTATAATGAAAACTTTAATAATACGATACCAGGGAGAAAACTTTACTTAAAACTATAGATATATGTATATCTTGTAGTTTGTCCTCAGTTCGTTAGACTTATTAAACACTAGTTCTTTATATTAAGTGTAAATATTCTTAACTTAATGAGAATTATAATGATTTTTTGTAAAGTCTACTTTAAACTAGTCTTGAGACTCTTGTACGAAGAGTTTCAGATCTAAGCAGAGAAACTAGAGTCTGTAACAATTACTGAATATGCTTTGAACCGAACGAATAAAGATCTTTTCCTTGCCTAACACATCTGCAAATCTCAGATGAAAATAAAGATCTTTTACAGAGTTCTTAGCTTAACTCATCTGCAATATCGTTTGTTTTCGAGCTCCTCTTCAAAACAAATTCCCTATTCTTGATGGATTCCATCACTGAAACTCTTAATTTAATTAGATTTTTTACATTTTACTGGGATTACCGAATATGCTCTTTGTCGAACGAAACGACGGTTTTTGCATTAACAAATCTGTTATATCAGTTGCAATTTTTTTATATCAATTCAATCATCCACCCGTTGGTTTTATTTTTAAGATCATGCCGCTTCCAATTGCTTCAGACTCAATATTTTTTATTAGATCTCGTTAATACTTATTCCAAATAAACTGATCTCATCATTCATTATAAGTTATTGGAAGCCGATCTTGTCATTTACTTGATCATATTATTTGGAACCAACTGATCTATTATGTACACAGGCCGAAAAAAAATTTTGAAAAAATTCGAAACCCTGAGACCAAGTTAGACGTTTGTAAAGGATTGAGATGTCCCAATAAGAACTTTCTCCATCACATCGTCTGAAAGTCCATTTTATCAACTTTAAAATAAAAGCTTAACATCTGACATATCATCTTTATTCTTAGAGATATCTTCACCTACATCATGAAAACTCATGATTTTTGGTATAAACTACTATAGTGCGGAGGTTATTATGCTTTGTAAATATTATTTATAACGAGCAAAAATATTGGATCCACACCCTAAAAATGTTGCAATCGATTCCAAATCACTTTCTAATTCGACTTTACGATGTCTGTCCGTCCGTCAATTTCAACGGATGATAACTCAGAAACTACAGCAGATTTATTTTTTTTTAATTTGATCGCAAAATGTTGTGCATTATTATTAAATTAACGTTAAATCAATTTAAGTTAATTTTAGATTAAGTTTGAAGTTTGTTCAAGAATTTGAAAACCTTTAAAACCAATAATTTATATTTGTCGTGATCTTTAGATCATTAATCTTGATCTTTAGATCAATCCCGTAATCTACTTATTGTAAGTTGGCTTGATTAGTAATCGTTTTAACTTATTAAGAATGATATCGAAAGGTTCTTGTAGAAAGTACTTTTTTTCGTCTGTATAGTTGATCTTGTCGATCTTGAGATTTTGTTTAATTATGACTTTTCCAACTTTTTTAAAAAGGATTGACTCAGTAGTTCGGTCGGACAGTTCCGAACTACCTATTTAACCCAACACTTAGGGTTACCTCTAGCTATCGACTGCCCAGGTGAATCATCACCCCATATATTACGAAGAGACGACAAAAAGCTTAAGTTTTTTCAACTTGCTTACAATTCTCAACTCTCTCGTTTACATAGAGTACATCCGTGACGAAAGGCGAATAAGAGCCAACCAGGTGGTTAGACGTTAGTGGAAATCACTGTCGGATGCATTGTTGACACTTTGTCGAACTGCTGTGGAATGATGTGGAATAAAATTAGTCTTAAATGTAGAAAGTATGTTTTTTTATGTCTGTGTAGTTGCAGCTAAAAGCCGATCTTGTGAATTTTGAAAAAAATTTCTTTAAAACCTATAATTTATACTCGACGTGATTCTTGGATCCATATCGTTTTCTACTTATACCATGTTGGAGTGAATACTAATCGATTTGACTTATTAAGAATGATATCGTAGAAAACACAACTTTTCGCAATTGTACTTTACTGACAGCTTTTAAGATGCAAAGTTTTAAATGTTATCAAGTTTATAGGTTGATTAGTTGGTTGCATACTAGTTTCATTAGTCTGAGAGTCGTGGGTTCTATTCCCACCAAAGAATCTAGTTTAATACTCCAACAGATGTATGATCATCGTAATGACGCAATTTGATTCCTTTAAGTTTTGTTTTTATTTGTTTTCGTTTTTAGAACCTTAATGAAATATATCAAGTATAAAACAATGGTGCAACATTTACCATATCCAAAGTTGCCAAAAAAAAATGCTAAGCTTTAAAATAATTACTTTAAAACAAATCTTTTTCATACAAAATTTCCACTAAAATTGTTTGTACATAAATTTATTTATCTTACTTAACCAAATTTAATTTTAAAAAACTTTTATTTTCAACTTTGTTCAAGTTTACCTTTTTTCTTTTGTACTGATAAACAATAAGAAAAATTGGAAAAATTTTTGGCTTGTATGTATGTATATTGTATATTTACAAAAAGAAAACAAATATAAAGAAAAATTAAAAAAAAAGTTCAACAAAAAAAAAAAAAAAAAAACAATTTGCAAGATAAATATGAACAAATAAATGAACAAGAAAAAATGTATATTTTTGCTTTTGACTTTTGGACCAGTAAATTGTAAGACATATATTGTAACAAAAAAAAAAAAGAAAAACATTTACATGTGAAACCGTTTATACATACATATGTTTCTGTATGGATTTCCTTACAAGTGAACTGTAAAGTTAGCAGCAATACAAAAAGCATATTCCGGCAACATGCAACAATTTGGCAACAAAATAATAAAACTGAAATTTTGTTTTTTTTTTATTTTCTTTATGGTAAATTGTAGCTGCTGTCATAGTGGCAGACTTAAAGTTTATTTTGTAAATTTTTTTTTTATATCTTTTTCATGTTTTCTGCTTGTCACCTTAGTAACATGTGTATACAAAACAGCTACAGAGACTTTAATAAGGAAGATTTTTGATGAAAAGAAGTAAATAAAACACTACAATACTTTTTTTTCTTTACTGTTACAAAAAAAATGTATAACCAACAGATGACTGTCATCTGTTGGATGTTAATAATAAAATTCTCAAAAAAAGTTGAAAAAAACAAAATAAATAAAATTGCTTTATAAAAACAAATTTTTTTAAATAAACAATTCAAATGAAAACGTTGCATATTTTATGACTTTGTGTCTGCTTAAAACGTACCAGTAAACAAATTAAATGTATTAAATTGTAAAAAAAAGGACAAGAAAGAGAAAAAAATCCTTTTCATTTTTAGGTTAAATTAAATTTTAAAACACTTATTGTTGTAAAAATTATAACTAACCCCCTTATTTTGTGATTAACCATTTGCTAAAATAAGGAGAATCGAATGAAATAAAGTTGAATCAGAAATTGGTGTAAAATTTTTGCCAACTTTTAGTCTCAAATTAAAAATTATAACTAACCCCCTTATTTTGTGATTTATTTCAATTAAGTTTGTAAAAATTTTCATTTACACTTTCATTGAAAACATAAATGATTTTTATGGTTAATTTGCTAAAATAAGGAGAATCGAATGAAATAAAGTTGAATCAGAAATTGGTGTAAAATTTTTGCCAACTTTTAGTCTCAAAAAACATAGAAAATGAGCTTTAAATAACTTCAGCAACATGTTGCTGGTATTTTTTTATTTTTTTTTTTTTTTTTGATATAAAACAAAAGTTTTTCAATCTATTTGGAATTTTTTCAAATATTAAAATTAAAATAAAATAAATTAGTTACAATTTTCATAAATTTTACTCCATCAGCATTTATGTTGCTTATACACATACATATTAATTAAATTGCCAGCAACATTAAGCCTACAATTTCACTTTGAAAATTTTATAATTATGTTATATATTTTTCTTTATATTTGCTTAAGATTTCTTTTATTAATAATCACAAATTGCCGAGTTACGTTGCCAGCAACATGTTGCTAATAATTACTATTAATTTTTCAATAGAACGTAAACAAATTTAACAGCAATATTGCCAGTAACATGCTGCTTTCCAAATTTGGTACAACATTATCTTATGATACAGTTTTTTATTGTTTTAATTACTTTTTTTTTCTTAATTTAAAGTATAAACAGAGAACATAATAGGTTTTCTCAGAACAATTTTCCATCAGCAACATGTTGCATTAAATATGTTTACAAAAATATATTAAAATATTGAAATATATTGAGTTTAAGACAAAGTTAGCTCTTTAGTTAAAACAAAAATAAAGTTTAAACAAAGTAAACATTATGTTTGTAATGACGATTTCAAGGTAATATAGCCAGCAACATGTTGCTAATCATTCCGATTACAATACATATTTTAATATAACATTTTTGCTGGTTTAACGACACTTGTCTTAAGTTAAAACAAAAACAAAGTTTAAACTAAAGCAAATAGTCTGTTTGAAATGTCTATTTCAAACTTATGTTGCCAGCAACATGTTGCTTAGTATTTTGTTTACAATTAATGTTTTAATATAACATTTTTGCTGGTTTAACGACACTTGTATTAAGTTAAAACAAAAACAAAGTTTAAACTAAAGCAAATAGTCTGTTTGAAATGTCTATTTCAAACTTATGTTGCTGGCAACGTATTTCTTAGCATTTTAATACAATTTATGTTTTAATATAAAATTTTTACTGGTTTAACTACTGTTGTCTTTAGTTAAAGCAAAAACAAAGTTTAAACTAAAGTAAATAGTCTATTTGAAATGTTTATTTTATAGATATGTTGCCAGCTACATGTTGCCAACAATTTCAAATAACTTTGCTGTCTTAAAATTAACTTTCCGGTAAACAAAGACATTTTAAAAATCTTCTAACAACAATGTTGCCCGCAACCTTTAAAATTTCCTATAAAATAATGTTTAAACATTTAAGCAAACATTTGCTTGAAGTGACAATTTCAAGATAATGTTGCTAGCAACATGTTGCTAATAGTTTATATAAGAATTTATGTTAAAATTTTTAGATTTTTATTGGTATAACTACTATTGTCTTTAATTTAGGCAAAACCTAAGTTTATACCAAAGCAAATAGTCTGTTTGAAATGTCTTTTTTATAGATATGTTGCCAGCAACATGTTGCCTACAACTTCAAGTAACTTTTCTGTATTAAAATTAACTTTTCTTTAAATGTTTTATTAAAACAAAGGCAATTCAAAAATCTTTTAATAACAATGTTGCCAGCAACATGTTGCCTTTAAAATTTCATTTAACACAATGTTTAAATATTAATGTTTATGGGGTTAACCGTTTTCTTCTTACAATTTAAGAAAGAATTTTAAACATCAGCATACATTCTGTTTGACATGATACATTTAATTTATATTTTCAAAACAAATTTATAAAAATCTTTTGAATTCATGTACAATTTTTTATCTTTTTTTATATACATACTACTTGATGTCAATATTTAACTCATCATCATCGTCAACATCTTTGTATGGTGTCAATCAAAATGTTACATACATTATTTTTTGTTCATTTTTTTCTCTCAAAAAAAATGAAAAAACGAATAAAAAAAGCATAAAAATAAATATGTATATGAATGAGTTTATTTAAGAAGATATTGTTAAAATTAAGCAGCCAGAAAACAAGAAAAAAAGTTATATTCAAACAGGGGATATATAGCCAAGGAAAATTTTTAGGAAATTTGGAAAAAAATCAATTGTCTTCCATGAATTTTGTTATAGAAATTTTAAACCAGTTTCCGAATAAGGAACATATCTCATTACAAAAGGACTTCTAAGAATCACTGACTATTTGACATCCCACTCTTTCAAAAACAAAGAAGAATCACTTAAACAAATTTAAATATGCATTATTTCAATTACTTGTCCATCATGCCCTGCTTTACAAAACATTGACGTTTAGATTGTCAAAGACATTACTTTTTACTCTATAATTAAAGAATCCACTTGACATTTTTCCCAACGTCATGGAATTTCAACTCTATTGCAAAATATTCTTTATTTCTATACATATTCATATATGTATATGTACAACATAAATACTTGTTTGACACTCACTCTTAGATCATTATCAGCAACCATGTCCATGATGGCGAAAAAGCATTTAGAGAGAAACAGCAACATTATCACACTAGTATACAAGTTTAACATAAAACTGATGATAATAACGTTGATGATGATGATGAATCTCATTATGAGAGTTAGTAGTTAAGTGTGGCGTGTGACATGTGTTTGATTTAAATGGAAACAGCAAAAAAAAAAAAAAAACTAAAACCAAAAGAAATTGAAAATAAAGAAAAATACTAATGTATTGTAACATGCGTGTTTTTCAGGGGTTTTCTGTTCATTTATGGATTTTTTGTATGTATTGTACTTGTTTTTTTTTTTTCGTGAATACATCACAACCAGGTAAAAACGTTTTGTTTCCAAGGACAAGCATATAAACAATTGTATTGTGTGCTAAATGTCTATGAATTGTTTCCACTTTTCGCAAGAAAAGAAAGAAAAAGTTCAAGAGAAAACAATAATTATGAACTTTAAGTGTTGTTTGTTTAACAAGGAGTTAAGAAACTGCTGCTTGTAGTTGTAAGGGTTAGTAGAAGAAAGTTTTAACATTTTTCTGTTTTTTATGAAATGAAAAGTTAAACAAAAGAATTTATTTATAATAAATATGTTCAATTTTAAATCCTTAAGAAATTTCTAATAAAAAAGGAAAATCTTAATAAATATGTTTTAAAAAGCTCCTAAAAATATGCTTTATTTTTCTTTTTTTTTAGCAAGAGTCAGTATGCCTTAAAAAACAACTCAAATATTATCAATATTCCTTTTGTTTTTTTCAGCTCTCTCTTGTAAATTTTTCCATTTCATTAACTTGTTTGTTAAACATTGTATTTATGGCTAAACGCCTAAATATAGGCTATGATTTTTAATAATTACTATATAAATATATCATTTCAGCTATAAAATTAGTAGGTTTTTTTTTAATGTCTACATTTAAGGCAAATTATGTGTTCTGTGAAATTTGCTATTAGATTTAAAATTAGTCTGTGTTTAACAGTAGATTAATTCCTAATAATAGTGTTAAACATAAAAGTTAATAATTTAATAATTAAAAAAAAAAAAATGTGTAATGAATACGATGATGGAAATTGTTTTCGTTAGATTAGCATATATGAGGGAGCACATTTGTTAATAAAATGTAGCCTAATTTAAGGGATATTTCTGTAATATTCATATCAAATGGAATCATAAAACTTAAATAATTTTTAAAATATTTTGGTTCAACTGATTAAAACAATTATGATTAAAAAGCATTTTAACTAAATATAAGTGAGAAATTATAGTCGGGCGAGGCCGACCATATAATACCCTACACCAGATATGGACATTTAAGTCATATTTTAAAGGGGGCTTTGTATAGGGGGTAGGTTCAAATAAGGCCCTATAATTATAAACTTCATGAGGCTAGTATAGAACTTGGTTTTACAGCTTTTTGTCGAGATACGAGTATATTAAACATAATAATGAACTTAAAAGCCCTATTCGGCGGGTTCAGTTTCATGGGGGCTAGGTGAAATAATGGACCGATGTTAACCATAATTTTTTATAGTCCTAGGCTTCGTCCCCAGGACAATAGAAGATTATGCACTGAATTTCATTGAATTATCTTAAAAAATTCGACTTGTACTTTTTTCACAAGGTTTACATATACGGACGGACAGACGGACATAGCTAAGCGTTACAAACATTGGCACAAAATAACACCCCCCCCACTAAAGTGGTGTGGGGTATAACAATATTAGTTACATTATTAAAATGTACTTTGTTTAAAAGTAATTTGATTGAAAAAGAAGACTATTGTTTTAATTTTAAATAAAAGTACCCTTTTTATAGTTCTTAAACTTTAAAAGTACTTTAGCGGAAAAGTACTTTAGCCGAAAAGTACTTTTGTTGAAAGACAGATCATGCGGTAGTAAAAAAAGTACTTTAGCATTTTGTCTTTATGAAAAGTACATTACAATTGAAAATCGTTTACTCTTTTAAGCTTAATTTCTGTTTAGTACTTTTCCTTTAGTTACTTTTCTAAATAAGGTACTTCCGCTTAAAACAAAAACAAGATTTAGAAAAGTGCCTTTCTAAGTATAATACAAAACCCATAAAGTACATAATGTTTAGGGAGTTAAAAATCAATCAAACCCTATATCCCACAAATGGGCCGAAACCTTACTTAGTAGTTTTATACAAAAAAAGTACTTTTCTCTATAGAGGTTATAACATTTTATTTATAGATTTTTTTTATAGTAAGCTTTTAGGCTAAATGGCGTGGGTTGTAGTAAATTTGGCCAAATGAACTAATAAAAATTTTAATAGTCTTAACGTTTTCTTATAAAAATTTCAATCAGAAAATATATAATAACACTATTGCTAGGATATTAATTAATGTTCCATTATAATTTGCTAAAAGTAGGAAGGAAAAAAAACCAAACCAAGGAAGGAGTAAATTAAAACTCATAAAAATATCCCTTTTTATATTTCGATAAAACTCATTAAGGAATAAAAAAAACGCAAAAACGAGTTTAGTTTTTTTTTCTTAAAATAAGAAAAACATTTTACTATACAGGCAATAAAACAGATCATTAAATTAAATGTTGTTAAGCCAGCAAAAACAAAAAAAAAAAAAAAAAAAATGAACAAAAATCCTTGACTACAAAGGACCTGTTCGCTTGAACTGTTTGACTTTGGCTACAAAAAAAATAACACAAGGCAACCAAAAGCCATAATAATAATTAATCCTTTAATGATATACAAGCCAACTTATGTATAGCCATATAAGGGTTAATGTTTTCTGCACACACCTATACAATAATATACTTTTCACATTTTGTGAGTTATGAAAATAAAACAAGGGTCCCCCCTTTGGTTAATGGCTAAAAACCTAAAATTAAAATGGATCTGAAAAAAAATCCAGTTTTTTTACTTGATTTTTCTTGCTTTATACATAAATAAACTAAAATCAAGTTTTGTTGAACACCTGAGCTCGACTTGTGATTGATATATTGTAAAGAATATTGTATAGTTAAATACCAATGTCTGTATCCTATAGATACAAATGACTACAGCTACAATTACATATACAGTTTTTTAAGATTTTTTTCGTTTTTGGGGAGAAGATGTTACTAAAACAAAATTAAGGTAAAAAACCAAATCATATTGAAAAGAAAATTAATACTTATGTAGTGCCACTTAAATTAACACACACACTAAATAATTTCTTACACACTTACTCAGCTCAGACCCAGCAACACAACACATGTTGGTTATACAAAACAAAAAAAAAAAAAAAAAACAAAATATGATTAAAGACAAGTAGTACCGAAAAAAAGGGTTAGACTGGTATTAAAACTTGTATTAAATTACTAGAAGAGGCAAAAAAAAAAAAACTTTAAAGAAATGCAAAAGAAAGAGAAACTAAAAATTAAAACTTCCTTTTATACTTCAAAACCAAAAGTAAAACAAAAAACTTTTAAATGGGGAGCCTTTAATAATTCAGTTCTTTTTTTTTTGGTTTCTGCTAAAGACTTAAGGGTGATGATAAAATTAAACTCCCGAGTCTGTAATGTTTAGTCATAAAAAACCATAACTGAAAAATTATAATGTATGTATATAATTTTTAAAAATTTAAATTAAGTTTATAAAAAAACGATACAAAAATGAAAAGGGTATCAGACTGGATTTTTAAGTATTTAGAGTTTAATTTGTGTTAAAAATAAAATCAACAATTTTTTTTACTTTAACGTCTTGTTTGTTACCCAATTTATGAAAAATATAAGTATTAAAATATTAAGAAATGTTTTAGAAGGTATACTTGTTTGTTTAATGAAATATTGCTGCTTATAGAGGGTAAATAGGCTTTAAAGTAAAATTGGAAATACTGCATACTATTAGGTTTGATTTTATAAATAGATAGAGAGAGATAGATAGATAGATAGATAGATAGATAGATAGATAGATAGATAGATAGATAGATAGATAGATAGATAGATAGATAGATAGATAGATAGATAGATAGATAGATAGATAGATAGATAGATAGATAGATAGATAGATAGATAGATAGATAGATAGATAGATAGATAGATAGATAGATAGATAGATAGAATAGATAGATAGATAGATAGATAGATAGATAGATAGATAGATAGATAGATAGATAGATAGATAGATAGATAGATAGATAGATAGATAGATAGATAGATAAGTATTTGTTGTATAGTATGAAATGATTTTTTAGTACTCAATGGTTCCATAAGAAACTTAAGGTATGATTCACCCTGACAACACATTCGGAATTGTTTTAACAATGTCCGTCCATCTTGTAATTACACCACAGTTTTTGTTTGAAATCGGGCTCGGATTCTCAAAACTGTAGAATTCTGTCACTTAGTAACCATAAAGGCACTTTTGCTTAAAATCACACCATAATTTTATAATTACATTAAATACTCCAGTAGATTCTTCAATATAGTACATAATTAAGCCAAATACAGAAGCTTCCTTTCTTATTAAGTAAAGTTTCTGTAGTTTGTTTATTAGGAGTAAAGTTTATTTACTTTTCATTGCATATTTTTAGGATCATTTAGAAAGGATTTAAGATTATCCATCTTTAGCAACTAAAATAGTTGCTCTACAGTATTTATATTGTTTTGGACATTTTTACTTAAACAATTTCACAAATTTCCAAATTTAAGGGATATTTTCCAAAAAAAAATACTGATTAAATATTCAGTTAGTAGAAAGACACCTGGTGAGAGAATTTCTACTTAAATAAAGTGTTTTTTACTATTACAGCAATTCCAGTTGCTATGGTTTAAATTAAGGGTTTAATTTTCGTAATAAATGAAGCATAATTTTTGGCTTAATAAAACAAAGTTATGACGTTAATAAATAAATAAAGAAAATTTGTTTACAGCATATAAATACTTTATTATTTTATTAGGGTTGAATATTTATATAAATTGCAGGACTTTTTAACATTCTGTTTATTAAAGAATTTTGTTAATAAATAGCAATAGCTATCATTAAACTTTAAAAAATAAAGACTACATTTAGGTTTTAGAGACACATTTTTGCAGAGTTTAGTAAAACAATATTTAATTTTAGTAAGATGAAAGAGTGTTACATTTTTTTATTTAACATTGCACCCTATTGCTTGAAAACATGTATGTATGTATAAGTCTTAAAACTATAACAAAAACTATAGCCTACACTAAGGCTAAATAGAAATCTATTTAGTTTTGTAATATAAAATGCCAATACTCCTAAACAAACAACATTCTATAAAACAAAATTACAATAAAAGTTTGAACAAAAAAAATAAAAACTGGATCATAACGACAATTGGCGCCGTTAGTCTACAGACAATCTTGTTTCTATACTTAATTATTTAAAGTGTACAACTATTAGCAACAAACAACAAAAAACTTAATAAAAAAAAAACTTTATACCAGTTTATAACACATAAATTAAAACTTTAATATATATTGTTGTTAGTAGTATTGCTACATTTTCCTTTATAACTAACGATGAATCGTACGAAATAAAAAAAAACGTCAATGTTAGTTTTAAAGTTTGAAAAACGCCCACTCAATATTTGGTCTAAGGTTTTTTCGAAAAATTTTTTAGTTTTTAACTATAATAAAATAAGATTGAACAAAAGACCAGCACACACTAAATGACAAAAAGACAAACGGAGGGACGGACAGAAAGACAGACAGACAGGTCAAACATGTTGTATTTATTTTAAAAACAATATTTAAACAAAAATATGCTTATACGTAGGTTGTAATAGAAATCTTTGTTTAATTTTAATATTATTTATTTATTTTTTATTATTTCTATGACTACCTCTATGCTGTTAGTTTAACGTTAGAAAAAAAAGTGTGAATTTCATTTACATTTAAAATTGTTTTTTATGATTAGTTGTTAAATAAAAACACACCGAGTTATAAAAAATCATAAAAATTATTTAACACTACACCTGCAAATTAGAGTATATAAAGTTAATTAGAAGAGTTATAAACTAAATTGTTAAGAAAGCTAATGGCTATAACAACTAAAGCATATGCTAAAGGATTGCAAGTAAACCCATTTATATAGCATATCTTAAAGCAGGAAATATGAATATAAAAAAAGAAAAATTTTAAATATTTTAACTAATCAAGTGTTAAATTTAACTTTTTAACTATTATTTCAAATACCCGTAGAAAGTTGAAAAGTTAATTAGAAGTGTTATAAACAAATAAATTAAATGTTTTTAAATGGTTAATGTAATAAAAAGTGTTCATAAAATATAAATTAGAAATTTTGTTTAATAAATAAGCTTTTAAAATAAAGAAAAAGTAAAGTATCAATAGCTTTAAGCTTATAAAGTTTACTAGTTATTTACTTTACATAAACTTGAATTTTACCATAATAAAAGCTTCTTTCTGCCTTTAACAAGCTTAAATTTACTTTATATGAAACAGTGATCGGCAGTTATAGCTGGAAGGAACCGTACTTAAAACTATTCTTAGTAACATGAAATAAATAGACAAAAATTCCTTTAAACACCTGCATATTCAAAATAGAAATAACCAACAAAAGCTTTTAAGCTCTAAGAAAATCTCATATTAACTTTTTAGCTCATTTTTGCCTTTCACTGCTTTCAATTCTTAAATTACCCAATTTTAAATGTAGCGCTTAAAACCGGTCTTTATTTTTGTATATGTAACTGCTATTGGAGCAGCTCAATAACCAACCAAGCATCCAACTGTCATAATGTTTCCTCTGATTTTTCAATAAACAATAACACATAGATATCTTGTATACATATAAACAATATAATTTATTTATATAAAAAACTCCAATAACAGCTAAACTTAATAAATAATCTGATTATTTAATAGTTTTTTTTCTCAATAGTTTTAAAATCATAAATTTAAAAGACATTTATTCGTCGTACGAACTAAAAAAAAAATTAAATAAAAACGAAATAAAAATTATGGCGCTTAATCTTGACCATAATTGTCGGATAAGCCATAAACAAATATACATATATTAATAGAGCAAGTTTATCAATACAGACCAAAAAACACAGAAAAATTAACAAAAACAGAAATAAAATTCAATTAAAAAGCTGCTGCTGCATGTCCTAAATTGGTTCGGTTGAAAATTGAAACGTTTAAATGATAATTAAATGTTTTTGTTGTCGCTTTAATATCTAAAAAAAAAAAAGATTAATAAATAAAATATATATATTAATTATTTTTTCAGATTTTGTGTGAAAAAATGCTTTGCTTTAAGACATATGGCATTACACTGTTAAAAGCTTAATTTTTAGAACTTTTTGCTAAACAAGCTTTTATTTATAATAATATTTTTTTTGATAAAGCTTTAAAAAGCTTTAAATATAAAGCTTTAGTACGTTTTTTTTATAAAGCTTTTAAAAGCTTTTATTAATAAAGCTTTAAAATTATTTAAATGTAAAGTTTAAAAAAACTTTTATTAATAAAGTTTTAAAAATATATTAATTATAAAGCTTTAAAGAAAGCATTCGTAAAGCTGAATAAATAGCGTTTATTAATATAATTGTTGAAACAGTTTTTATTTACAAAGCTTTTAAAAACATGTTAAAATTCTACAGTTATTATTTATAAAGCTTTAGATAACTTTAAAATGAAAGCTTTTAAAACACTTTAATTTCAAAGCTTTAAAAAACATTTAAAAGCAACGTTCGTAAAGCTATAATTAAACAGTTTATTAATACAATTATTAAAACAGCTTTTATTTATAAAGCTTTTAAAAAAATGTTATAAATTATAAAACTTTTATATAGAAAGCTTTAAAAAACTTTAATTTGAAAGCTTCTAAAATGTTTACAAAAACGTTTAATATCTAAATTTTGTATTTATACAAGTTAAAACAGTTTTATATCTAAAGCTTTTTTAACTAACTTTTAATATTTGCAAAACTTTAAAAATATACTCTAAAGCTCTTACAGCTTTTTAAAAAGAAAGCTTGGTTATAGACAAACCTTTATTTTCTTATTACCTTCATATCGCAAAAGCTTTTAAGTTAAATGAAAACTTATTTCTTTTACAAACTTAAAATTTTGTAATATAATAGTCCTTCATGGCTCCACCTTTAAAAAACAATTATAAAATATTAATAATTTTCGTTGTTGTTGTGGTAGTGCTTGTTAACTAAACAAATTATCTTGAAAATTAATAATAATTTATTGTTTTTCTCTTGTTATTTTTCATTTTTCTGTTCTCCTTAAAAAAACAATTTATTAATATTTTTTTCTTAGTTTAATAATTTTGGTCATAATTTTTCTTTTAATATCTTTTAAGGCAGTTATTTCTCTAATAAAAACGAATATTTTTCTTTACTTAATACAAACAGCCAACGAACGACTCTATGACACAGAGACATATAAATTGGTTTGCAAAGTGGTTTAGATATATTTCGTTTAAAAAAATATTTGATTTAATATTAAGAAATGGAAAAGTAAAGAAAAAAAAACTTAAACAACATTTTGGAAACTGAAACTGTTAGAAAGTGTGAATATTGTCATAATATTTGGGAGTATGTCTATTTTTGGGAGGATGTACATACATATATTTTTTTCAAAGAAAATTTATAATAATTTATAACAACAGCTTTAGAACGCTGCTACAGCTAAAGAGCTGACAATAAACAGGCTAACAGACGGACATAGAAAACATCTAGACAGCCAGGCTGGAAACAGCTAAACTCCACGAAAAGGGAAAAGCTATAAGAATTCTTTTAACGGTTTAAACTGAAAATAAATAAAAAAATGAAAGCTTTCTTTTGTTGTCAACATTGCCAACGTCGTCGTCATCCACCAACATCATAAGCAACATTAAACTATATCTTGGCAATATATTGTTTCTGTCTTAACAGCATCGTCGCCATCATCGTCATCATTATTATCATCTTTTGATTATGTTTTTCGTATTTAGAAGAACCATGGCGTCGCTTTTTTTAGTATTTTGTTTGCTTTTCATGCTGCCTTCTTTCGATTTTAGACATTGACAAAGCTGGCGACAAGGACACACTTGTAATAACATTAAAAGGATATTGTAAAACATTTTCATAAGCAAGTGTTTGTGTCATGTTATAATAGTCGTCCCAAAACGTAAAAAAGATGAAGGCGAATAAAATCTTAAACGATTTGACGCAAAATATGAAGTAGTCAAAAAGAGAAAATGTTCTCCAATGATTTTCGTTAACAAACGTTGGAGTTTTAATCCTTTAGTTTACACAAAAATTTAGTTTGAATTTAAAATATTTATTAATGTAAATGATAAGTTTATAACTAAAGCTTTTTATATATCTAGGTATAAAGCTCAAAGCTTTTAGAAAGCTAAAGCTCCGTTTACACGAAAGATTTCTAAAAAGCTTTTATTTTAAGAATATTTAAAAAAACATTTATTATAAGAGTATTTAAAAAGCTTTTCTTTTATTCATAAAGTTTTCAAGAAGCTTTTATTTATTAGAAATCGGTTTTATTTAAAAGCTATAAATTTGTAAAATATGAAATGGCATAATCCAAGCTATAATATAACGCTGTTATGCAGAATGCTTTTAAAAACGCTGTTATGCAAAAAGCTTTTTATAATGCATTTAAAAAAGCTGTTACTTATAAAAATTTTATTTAGAAAGTACATATTGAAAAAGCTTTTATTTAAACATTTTTTTAAGAAGCTTTTATATAATTTTTTTTTTATTTAAAAAAGTTTTCGTAAAGCTTTTATTTATTTCGTTTTTTAAAAACATTTTATATATAAAGTCTTTATAAGGAGCTTTAAGCTCTCATTTGCTAGTATTGAAAAAGTTTTATTTAAAAATTGTTTAAGAAGCTTTTATATAAGCATTTTGTAATAAGCTTTTATTTAAAAAGCTTTCATGAAGCTTTTATTTATTTAATTTTTTAAAAACATTTTATATATAAAGCCTTTATAAGAAGCTTTAAGCTCTCATCTGCAAGTATTGAAAAAGTTTTATTTACACATTTTTTTTAAAAAGCTTTTATTTAAACTTTTTGTAATAAGCTTTTATTTAAAACGTTTTCATGAAGCTTTTATTTATTACATTTTTAAAAACATTTCATATATAAAGTCTTTATAAAGAGCTTTAAGCTGTAATTTCCAAGTTCAATGAGCATATTTGTTAACTTTTTTTTAACTAAGTGCCTTTCTTACCCTATTGCTGCTTTAAGGGTTAAGTTAAGAAATAGTTGAAGATAAAACTTCAAGTTGTCATATTGTTGTCAATATGGGGTTTCTCCTGGACCAATTTTAAGCAGAAAAACTACACAACAAACATTTTATATTTATCAAAAGCTTACATCATTCCTTACCACTAAAGTATACAATGTTTAGGGTGGGGGCCATATACAGATTTAAGAAAAACAAACAAATAACAAAATTTATCTATGAATATAATAATTTTCTATACAAATTTTATATTCTTATTTTGTAGGATTAAAATTATTGCATCCAAGTTTATTCCCCCATAAACAAACAACTAAAAAAACAATAACAAAATTTCTTAAGCAGTGTATAAGCAGAGTAAGGGTTAGAGTGTTGACAGGGGGGGGGGAGGGTTTATTATACAACAATTTTAACACCCTCTTAAATAAAAATTTGTTCACTGGAAAATCTTTAATACAGAGGACTACTTTTTTGGCCTTGTTAACAACGACACCAAAAACAAGTGAAGAAAAAAGAAACTAAACTGAAACATAATAAACGTCTACAAATTTCCTGTTTTGGTCTTCATAAAAATTTCAATATAAAATGATTTTTTAAAGGGCATATTGTTTTTTTTTTTTTTTTCTTTTAAAGGAAAGGGGAGAGGGTTTTTGAGGTTCTAAGGGTGGTGGTATTGGTTTTCATTGGAAAATGTATTTGTTTTTTTATTTTGTTGCTGTTGTTTACCATTGTTGTAACAAATCATTTTAAGTATGAGTCACACATCCGTATATTCGTTTTGTTTTCTTTGGGCCACTTGCATTAACCACTATATATTTTTTTCTATTCTTTGACTAACCATAACAAATACTCGTCGGTCTATATATACAAACATATATTGGCAGTAAATGTTTTAACAACCCTCCTCCTACCAACCCTGCACTCATCGTAATTTAAATCATAAAAATAGTTAGTGTTTTTCAGTTAGTTTTTATTCTTCTTGGACTTAAGTACCCTACTGGCCATGTAAAGGGCATGATTGGATATCGGGGCAGTTTGCTGTCCGATAAAATCTTATAACCTGATTTTAAAGGTTTTTTGGGTTTTGATCAAAATTAGATTTTTTTGGTTCATGGTCTTTTTTTTAAAAAAACTTAGACACAAAAGTTCTAAAAATTCGTTGTGACTTTTCCTCCAAATTGATTATTTATTGTTTACA